>NC_067410.1:102236325-102538625 GCF_009764475.1 Pristis pectinata | reverse complement strand
TTTAATTCAGACATGTGCAAAGAGATGCATTTTAGGAAGTTAACTCAGGGCAGGACATACACAGTAACTGGCAGGGCCCTGGAGAGTGTTGTTGAACAGAGGGACCAAGGAATCCAAGTACATAGTTCCCTGAAAGTGGCGATACAGATGGACAAAGTGGTGACGAAGGCATATGGCACACTTGCCTTTGTCAGATGGAGCACTGAGTACATGAGCTGGGATGTCATGTTACAGCTGTACAAGACATTGGTAAGACCACACATGGAATATTGTGTGCAGTTCTGGTTTCTACACTATAGAAAGGATGTGATTAAGCTACAGAGGGTGTAAAAAGATTCACAAATATGTTGCTGGGATTGGAGGGCTTGAGTTATAAGGAGAGATAGTCTGCGACCATTTTCCCTGGAGCAGAGGAGGCTAAGGGGTGACCTTCATTGAAGCTTATAATATCATGAGGGGCATAGATAGTGTAAATAATCACAGTCTTTTTCCCAGTGTAAGGGATTCTAAAACTAGAGGGCATAGTTTTAAGGGAGGGGAAAGAGTTAAAGGGGAGTTTAGGAGCAAGGTTTTCACAGAGAATGGTGGGTATATGAAATGAGTTGTCAGAGGAAGTTTAGAGGGATATAGTCCATATGCAGTCAAATGGGAATAGCACAGGAAGGCACCTTGGTCAGCATGGACGAGTTGGGCTGAATGTTCTGTTGCCAAACAGTGTAACTCTATAACTCTATGGCCTAACCTACTGAGAGTTTCCATATTTTCTGTTTTCAGTTTAGTTTAAAAACTTGCAAGCCTCAAGTCGACAGAACTTAATGCAATGCTGAAGTTCAGCCAGTATGTAAATGCTGATAATTTACCACTTGCACTAATGATTAAACAAACACATTCTGGTCCAGTAAAATGGAGACAAACATAATCAGAATCAGGTTTATTATCACTGACTTACATGTTGTGCAATTTGTTGTTTTGCCTTTATCGCCTGGCACTAGTTACAGCTCACGCTATAACCTATAGGCAGTGTACTTAAAAGCGACGTATGTTGTATTCTTAAAGTAGATATATAACAATAGCAAAACATAATTACACAACACTAAAAGGTCCATGTTAGAGTCAACATTCATCAGAAAGCTGACCATTGGGGTGGGGGAGGAAGGTAGAAAGAAAATTGAAGAAAGTAGATCCTTAACACTCAGAACTTTAAAGGCCTTTGGTCATATAAAAACGGAGTCAATGGGAAACTGAAGAGAAAAAAATGATGGGTTAAAATGAGTTCATTACAGTTGCAGAATTGACTTAAAAGGTTGTTTATTCTGGCAGCTTGACTGATGTCAATTACATTTAGAACATTTGGAAGAATCAAAGAGACTGGACCTTTATAATGTTCAGCACCCCTTGGAGATGTTTATCTGGGCTCATTCCTCAGCCCATGCAAGAATGAATACCATGCTAGTCCTGGCCGCTACATCATATTATCTCTTCTCATAGAGTGGAGTTGATGTCTTTCCATCACAAGTGTTCCACATTTCAAAGTTCACCGCAAGTGCACTAATAAAAATGTAGTTTGCATTCAAAGAAGCTGTTCTGTGTGGAACTTTGAAGGTTTCAATCTATAATATATTTGAACTGGAAAAATAAACTTCCCTGTTACTGACTGAAATGTAGTTTCCAGATGTCAGGGTCAGAGGTCTAAGATAAAAGTATCAGGTTCAGGGCCTTTCCAGCTACAAGTCGCACCCAATGTGTGGGGTTGCTGATGGAAGGAACTGGCTCATGAACTGTCTCACTTTCCTCCTTCATCCTCTCTCTGTGAGTGGTCCTACTCCGTACCAGTAAATTATGACACACATGTTTATCTTTCAGACACAGCGTTGCTTTCAAGCTTGAGGCCTGGGCAGCAAGTTTAAGCTTATAACCATTTCGTTCATGACTACTGGAATTATTTTTAACTTCACTTGAGTGTTTGGTTTTGCCATCTTTCCTTGTGTTAGCATGACCCCACCCCCCGTAGGACTTCCTCACAGATTCTCAAAGTATCGCTCTATCTCTGTAGGGGAAATTTCACAGGGTTGCTGCAAGCTAAACCATGGCAAGTGTGTTTATGAATACATCAAGGTTCATTTTACAAGTCCAATGCAGAGAAGATCTTCTTACATATTCTACAGATTCTCTTTAGCATCCTATGCTGGCTGCTGGGAACAGACACAAAATATGTGTAATAGAAGAAACACAAAACAGCTCATGGAAAAATGTTAATGCTACCAAATTCATGAACACTGCTATAAAAGTATTTCAAAAGCATTCCATATGCTATAAATATTTTGGCATGAGCAAATATATACAGTGTATTATAAATTTGATGCAGCCTTGCTCTTACTGGTATTTATTCAGTACTTCTCTTTGATGTAGTGCATTTCTTCTCTCATGTACCAATCAATGCTTGTTGGCATTATTTTGTCCCACAAGCAAAACAGCAAAGATTTCATTATATTTAGACTTGTGATTGGGGACCCAAGAGAGAAAGAAAAAAATAAATTATTTTGAGCTGTTAATTCTGCATGAAAAAAGCATGCATCATGCTTCAATGGAAGACTTCTGCAGAACAAGTGGGTCTATCTGGCATAGATCTGTGAACCTTGATGAACAAACCTAGGTTTGTTGCTGTGAATGGAATTGTAAGGGCCACAGAATATTGGAAAAATTTATGGTTAAGTCTGGTTTGGTGCCAAATTGATGTCAAAATCTTTATTCTATCATACATGATGGAAATATTTCTTTCTGTCACATGTATCGAGATTTGAATTAAAGAAGCTTTATTAGTAGGATTTCCTGCAATAATTAGATAATTATCAATTTGTTCTCAATGGCGTGTAAACACCCCCTTTATCCTACCAAACCTTCACTGATCATCAAGCATCCACTTACACCAATCCCATTTTATTCTCCCCACATTCCCATCAACACCCCCAGATTCTACCTCTCATCTGCATACTAGGCCAATTTACAGTGGCCAATTAACCTACCAACCTGCACCTCCCTGAGATGTGGGAGAAAACCTGGGTACTTGAAGGAAACCCACATCATCACAGGGTGAATGTGGACGTACCACACAGATAGCACCCAAGGTCAGAATTGAACGAGGGTCTATGGAGCTGTGAGGTAGCAGCTTTAATAGCTGCACCACTTTTATTACAGCATGTAACAATTTATGTTGCAGCTTTATAAAATTCTGCTTAGGCCACATCTGGAGTATTGCATTCAATTTTGGCTGACCCATTACAGGAAGGATGTGGAGACTGTGCAGAGGGTGCAGAAGAGGTTTACCAGGACGCTGCCTGGATTAGAGGGCATGTGCTATAAGGAGAAGTTGGACAAACTTGGGTTGTTTTCTCTGAAGTGGCAGAGGCTAAGGGGAGACCTGATAGAAGTTTATAAAATTATGAGAGGCATAGATAGAGTAGACAGCCAGTATCTTTTTCCCAGTGTCGAAATGTCTAATACCAGAGGGCATGCATTTAAGGTGAGAGGGGGTAAGTTCAAAGGAGATGTGCGGGGCAATTTTTTTACACAGGGTGGTGGGTGCCTGGAATGTGCTGCCAGAGATGGTACTGGAGGCAATTATAATAGAGATGTTTAAGAGGGGGTCTTAGATAGGCAGAGAATGGAAGGATATGGACCTTGTGTAGGCAGAGGGATTAGTTTAGTTAGGCATTTAATTACTAGCTTAATTAGTTTACCACATTGTACGCCGAAGGTCCTGTTCCTGTGCTATACTGTTCTATGTTCTATGTACAGTAACATAAATTCTTTGGTACACTCACTGAGTTGGATTTAAAACTTTAATTATATCCTCGTGTATCTTTGAGGATTCTGCATTATTGATGCAACTAATCACCTCCCATCTCTCCCTAATATAAACAGTCCACCTTTTCCATGTTCGTTTGCAGTACTAGCTAACAAATCTATTGCATTATTTCAGAAGTGGTTAAGTTGATTGAAAAAAATACTGATGACTCTGACAATGGTAAGGGATAATGAAAGCACCAGGTGTTCCAGGAATTACTGGACGCTCCTGTGGAGAGGAAGTGGAAAGATGCTTAAAACTGATGAGACTTGCTGTGATAGCAGCCACACTTTACTTTGGTCTGGAGTCTAGTCAGAGAGTCCTGTCACCTTGGTAGAGGGCAGATTTCTCATTCATGTTTATTCACCAGCTTGCATCTGTGTAACCCGACCTGCACCAGAGAGAAGGTATCAATCATATTGAAGTAATTGATCATTTCTCAACAGTCTGAAGATACTTTCTACAGTAGTTGGAGGCTTATGGATACTGTTACTGCTGTACAGTTGACTGGGCATCAGAAGTATGGAATATTCTTTAAAAACTGTAAGCTAATAATAATCAGCAGGAGCATGAGGTGGTCTCTTACCGAGGTTGCGGGTTCCAGGTGACCTTGGCGATAAAAGGAATGGGAATGGGATTATTGTCCTCAGCACTGAAAGGCTAGCAAGAGGAAAAGCATCATTTGGGATTTCCATTATGTGGCACCCAAGGAAATTAGATGGGTGTTGGATCAAAAGTGACTGGACTTGGTTGAGCAAGCCCTCATCAAGGAATAATCTGTCAGTCATCACTGTTGGATGAGGTGCTGGAAGACTGCTGGGACCTGTGGAATGTGTATTGGTGTGTCTCATCATTTTCATTAAAGATTGAATGGTAAAGAGGGAAATAGCTCATCGGTAACCGTTGACATCCATCACTTGATCTCAATCTGTTTCAACATTTCCCAGAAAGGTATACAGATATGAAGAAAACTTGCATCTTGGAGTCCACATCTTGTTCATGGGACTCCTGGACAGAGAAATGTTTCCTTTCAATCTTTTAGCTAAATAGCCAGGATTCTTTAGTGAGCTGTGGACATTGAATGCCTTCAGAATGGACTGAGAAACAGCAACTATATACCCAAAGAAAATATTGTTTTATTTGCAGGATCACACATCAATTATTCACTCTCAAAGCTTGAAGTGCAAATCTAATGTCTGTGAAACTATTACGTTGTTTCAGAAGTAGGCACACCATGTAAATCTGTTGTCCGATAAACACACACATGGGATACATAGAAAACGGCATGTTCCATGCTTAAATGTACATTACAGTGACTGTAGCTCTGTCCTAGCCCCTGTCCAATTACATGCACTTGCAGCCAACTTCATGGTGAAATTATTCAGTAGCAGGAACATTTTTCCCCGAAGTCCATAAGCTCAGAGGACAATAATAGCTTTGTTATTAACATTCCAGTCGAGGCTAACCAACTCAGCAGTGATGGAAAATTGAGCTAGTTGATTCAGTCCAAATATTCCACTTGGATAGAATTGTTAATCCATTAGGGTGCCCTGTTGCATTGCATTTTCATGGATAAAGCTGTGGTTATTTTTTGAAAAATCCAATATAGCAACCTTTCAGGAATGTGTAGACTTGTTTAAATGTTGTTATTAAATTTGTTTTGTTTTTATTCTCGATTTTTTTTTCTCTGCTTTTCTTCATTTATTCATAGAGGGTCAGTGTTGGGAGAGGGGTCAGGGGAAGCAGTCTGGTGAGGTTGGTAGTAAAGTGGGTTGTGGTTACTCATCCAGGGCCTTTACGGGCATGGCTGGTGCTGAGGGCTTGTGTGGAACAGCGAGCAATGCTGGCTTCGACTTAGACCCGCCATCAGTGTGAGCACAGCTGCAACCATAGCAACGTCTTTGCCACTGAACACTAACTCACGGGCATGCCTGAACTGAAGCCTGGCAGGCAGAGCAAAGTAAGAGTTGTCATGGAGATTGTGTCAGGTACCCCTGCCGTTGGAAGAAGGCAGAACCTGCTGGTTAGCAGTCTTTTGCGCTTTAAGTGTTGAAATTCAACGAGTGCAGAATATTCTCAAACCCATTTCCCCATTCAATGCATTTATCAAAAGTTGCCAAAAGCAGGGTAGCTAAACAAGGCTAGTGGTTAAACAGCTGGAGCAGCCATCAAAGTGCTTGGCTTAAATGACTTTAAAGCATCAAGCGACAAAACCAAATTAGCTAGTGTAGCATCAGACATCTGTTCATAGCTGTAGGATCTGATTAAAGTCAAACTCCGGAATGAATGAACTGCTGTAGGATCAGACTATAGAGATTCACCACCAGCCACTCTTGATGGATGAACCAGCTTCCTCATTGTAGGTGTGGCAAGATGAGAAGCATGAAATTCATTTCTGTTGACTAGTGTCATCTGTTGATTGCACTCCACATTCAATGGAACCGGGAGCTGGATGCGACCAGTGGCAATAATCACGCAGCTGTCTGGAACTAGAAACAAAAAACAAATTCCTAGAACTGCAAATGAAAGATCATTGCAAATGCAAGAGAAATTGGTCGGGATAGGTATTATAAAGGTGTACACAAAACACTGGAGGAACTCAGCAGGTCAGGTAGCTTCTACGGAGGGAAATGGACAGTCAACATTTCAGTCTGGGATCCTTCATCTGGCAGTCCAGATGCTCTAGATGCCAGCATCTGCAGTCTTTTGTTTCTCCATTATAAAGATCTAACTGGATCTAAATTGATCCTCTGGTTGGTTTCCTTATTAAATGTAATAATAACTGCCTTAGGCAGGGTTTACCTTCCCATTTCTGGCTGGTTGGGGAGGATTAATTAACATGCACCAGACACAGATCAGGAAACAATGAGTTCCCTTTGTTACTCAACAATGAGCCAGAATTGAGTGAAAATCGAAATTTGGTACACAAAAAAAACAGAGCTTAAGTGTCAATTACTGTGTTCTTAAACTCCAATTATAATACGGTTTCCTTTAAGGCAAACAGATGTTTTGACTTCTAATGCATAAGTAAATGACAATCAACACTTTAGCATGTCAAGTCTGTGGCATAAGTGTTAGTAGAAACAGTGCAATTGTCCTCTACTGTGGGACCTATTACATTGACATCTTATACCTTTTGTCTTCATGCACAGTAATGAAATAAATCAAAACATGTTTAAGTTAAAAAAAAGCTTGTTATCAGAGCAAAAAACACAAAGGAATAGCCATAATTTCAGCTCGCCTTTCAACAATAAAAATGGATCGGTTGTAAGGGTTGCGAATTTTGGCATCTCACAGAGGCTAATGCTTTCATTGTGTAACATCACATATTCTACTTTTTAGCTCCTATTGTAAGCTGTACATATATAAAAAGTTGTGCTGATGTAGGAAGGTTCAAATGCCTTATGGTCAATAACATACTTTTCAAGTGCAGAAACTATAATAGTACAGGGTTTCGGGCAGCAGAGCAAACCCCCACAATTATCAATGCAACAACCAGATAGTAGAAAACACTAATACACAGTGCTCAGCAAATGATAATGTCCTTTGGCAGACTTGTCCTCACATCTATGGATGGTGCAGTTATTTTTAATAGCAGTCATTCTAAGTAGACACAATTTACAGCCTGCAGGATTGGGATGAGTTAGATATGGCCTGTTAACCTCATGAATGGAAATGAACCACTAGCTTCCACTTGGGGTCAGACCTTTGCGATTTGTAAGCTAATGTGAGTGGTTTGAAGTGACTGCCTCTCTCCAGGTTGGCCTTTTCTACTGGCAAGGTTGGCTCAATGGACTAGATTGAGCTTGTCTCTCACCTTCAGCCAACGGTTTCTGAAAGAGTTGTCAGTGAATCTCAGTCAGTTGCCCAGATATACACACACACACACACACACACACACACACACACACACACACACACACACACACACACACACACACACACACACAGGCCAAATGTGGAAGACCAAGGTGACCCGGTGGTCAAATGTCACCATACCTGATCCCTGCATTTCGTCTCTGGGAAGTCTGTTGAAAGAACCACACCCATTCACTGGTGGGGAGCAAGTCACCCTACCAGGGGACACAGGTGAGAACCGGATATGTGGGTTTTCTTATGACAAAAACTCATACAGATTAGGTTTGAGTTTAGAGGAGTGGGAGGGGACTTGATTAAAACATGCCAGATTCTGATGGGTCTTGACAGTGGATGTAGAGAGGAAATTTCCTCTTGTGGGAGAATCCAATACTAGAGGGCTCTGTTTAACAATAAGGAGTCATCTATTTAGGACAGAGATGAGGGCAACATTTTTTTCTTTCAAAGTGTTATGAGATTTTTGAATTCCCTTCCTCAAAGGGTGAGAATCTTTGAATATTTTTATGGAGGTCTTACAATTTATGTATTTAAATTTCAGAGACAGAAATTAATTGGCATACCTAGTGATCTCCCATCTTCTACCTTCCAGAAACCTGAGCTCATCTGAAGCTCCGCTGCTCCTGTCCAACTTTCGCCCCTTCACCCCTGTGCTCTCCAATAGGTATTACCTCCCTGTCCAGCAGCAAGTAGGTAGAGCGGTAAAGAAGATGCACAGCATGCTTGCCTTCATTGGTTGGGGGTGTTGAGTATAAAAGTCGGGAAGTCACATTGCAACTGTATAAAACCTTGGTTAGGCCACACTTGGAGTATTGTGTGCAGTTCTGGTCACCGCATTACAGGAAGGGTGTGGAGGCTTTGGAGAGGGTGCCAAAGAGGTTCACCAGGATGTTGCCTGGATTAGAGAATATTAGCAATAAGGAGAGGTTGGACAAACTTGGATTGTTTTCTTTGGAGCGTCAGAGGCTTTGGGGGCGACCTAATAAAAGCATATAAAAGTCTGAGAGGCATAGATAGAGTAGGTAGCCAGAATCTTTTTCCAAGGGTGGAGATGTCAAATACTAGAGGGAAAAGTGAGAGGGAGAAAATTTAAAGAAGATTTATGAAGCAAGTTTTTTACACAGAGAGTGGTGGGTACCTGGACTGTACTTCCAGGGGAGGTGGTGGAAGCAGACACGGTAGCAATGTTTAAGAAGCATTTAGACAGGCAGGGATATAGACCATGCGCAGGCAGATGGAATTAGTTTTGATTGGCATCATGGTCGGCATAGACATGATGGACTGAAGGACCTGTTCCTCTCTACAATGTTGGTATGTACGATGTTAACATTCTCATCATTGGTTTCAAATTTTCCCATGGATTTACTCATTTCTCTCTATGTAACTCCCTCCAGTTGCAGACTTCCTGCGAACTCTACATCCCTGACATTCCTGCACGTGGTTGATTTTAATTACCTCAGCAGTGGCAGTTGTGCTTCCTTGCCCTGAGCTATGGAATTTAGGTCTGGGCTCTCTCTGTCTCTTCACCTCTGGACCTCTCCTCCTTTAAGGAATTCTTTAAAACCAGGTTAGGTCCTATCAATTTTTGGGTTAGATTTTGAAAATTAACCACTATCTTTCCTCCAAGTATTAATTGCTCCAACATATCAATTAAATTTTCAATCACCTACCTTACAGATTGGTGACATTGTGTCACATGTTGTTTATTAATGCTTCTGCAAAGCACCTTAGGATTCCGTTTCCAGAGTAAGGCACTACATAAATTCCAGATTGTCTTGTTTCAAAAGGTACACACGCTCATAATACAGCACTTAAAATTAACTAGTCACAAGCAAAACACAGTGAAGACTGGATCTTTGAAATAAAGGCAGAAAGTGCTACAAATACTTAACAGGTCAGGCAGCATCTGTGGAGAGAAAAACAGGGTTAATGTCTTTGGTTGAAGTCCTTTATCAGCAGTGTTATTTGTTATATTATGACCTGTTTAGTGAATAAGGAAAACAATTATAAAATTATAGAAGAAAGATCATAAAGAGGATTATTGTGGTTGTGACATTTGATATTCAGCACAAAATTACATTATATTTATAATTTAATGTTATTCAATTCAAACATTCAGAAAATTCATGAGTAGCTCTTGATTCCCACTTTAGCATGAAACAATTGTCACTGATTTGAATTATTAAGTGTGTAACTAAAGATCATAAAGAAGTAGAATTAGATATGGATTGCTTTTTCTGTAGATGGAGATAGCTTTATATAAAATGCTGGCAATGGGAATGCATTTTACATGTCAGATTAATCTTATGTCTAAGGATGCTGAGAGATCCACATGGCTAGCAGTAGTTTCAAATCACCTGTAGTTATCCATGGTTGCATAAGACTTTGCATTGCCATCATGAACTTAATGAAATTCATCTGAAGAAACACATCAGACAAATGACTTAAGGATGTAAGGGACAAAAAAAATTTCAGAGCAGATTAGGCCATTTGGCCCTGCAAATCACGGTCGTGTAGTGGTTAGCATAACGCTATTAAGGTATATTATACCCAGGTTCAATTCTCGCTGCTGTCTGTAAGGAGTTTGTACGTTCTTCCTGTGTCTGCGTGGGTTTCCTCCGGGTGCACTGGTTTCCTCCCACATTCCAAAGACATACGGGTTAGGAAGTTGTGGGCATGTTATGTTGGCACATGGAAGCGTGGCGACACTTGCGGGCTGCCCCCAGAACACTCTGCACAAAAGATGCATTTCACCGTGTGTTTCGATGTACATGTGACTAATAAAGAAATCTTTAAAAAATCTCTCCACCATTCATCAAGATCTTGGCTGATTAGACTCAGCTTCACTTCCCTGCACTACCTCCATATCCCTTGATACTTTAATATCCCAAAATCTATCACTTTGGATGAAGTCAGTGACTGACCCTCCACAGCCCTCCAGTGTAGAGAATTCCAGAGATTTACTAGCCTATGAGTGAAGAAGTTTCTCCCCACCTCAATCCTATGTGACCCTCTCCTTATTCTGAGATGGTGACTTCTGGTTCTGCACTCCTCAGTTTAGGAACAGTCCTCTCTGCACCCAGCCTGTGAGAAATTTGTAAGTTTCAATGAGATCACCTCTCAGTCTATTGAACGTTAGAGAATACAGATCTTGTCCACACAACCCCACCACAGAGGTGTACAAGATGATAAGAGGCATAGATCGAGTGGACAGTCGGAGACTTTTTCCCAGTGTGACAATGGCTAACACAAGGGGATATAATTTTAAGGTGATTGGAGGAAGGTATAAGGGGGATGTCAGGGGTAAGTTTTTTACACAGAGAGTGGTGGGTGTGTGGAACGCACTGCCGGCAGAGGTTGTGGGGGCAGATACATTAGGGACATTTAAGAGACTCTTAGACACATGAATGATAGAAAAATAGGGGGCTATGTGGGAGGGAAGGGTTAGATAGATCTTAGAGCAGGATAAAATGTCGGCACAACATTGTGGTCTGAAGGGCCTGTACTATGCTGTAGTGTTCTATGTTCTATGTTCTATGTTCTAACCCCTCCTCAGATGCCTAAGACCATTGCAGTGAATTTTGTTGCATCCCCTCTATGGCAAGCATATCCTTTTTTAAGTAATGAAAACAAAGGTGTGCATAATATTCTAGGTCCAGTGTTAGCAAGACCCTATATAATTACAGGAAGACATCTTTACTCTCATACTTAAATCCTTTGGTAAAATTGCCAACATACTATTTACCTTCCTGATTTCTTGCTGCACCAGCATGTTATGCTTAGATCCCTTTGAATATCAACATTTCCCAACCTATCACCATTTAAAAGAACTCTGCTTGACCATGATGCCTCTCCCCCACCTTGCAAGTGAGTACCTCACTAACATGTAGGCCTCAGCCTGGCTTAAGTGTGTAACTCTCTTGCCTCAGTGTCTGACTCCAGAAACTTTGTGCCTCATTCACATTAGATTTTCAGTGCAGGACTGATGGAGTGCCACACTGTTGGAGATACAATCATTCGGATGACAAATTAACCCAATTTTCCAATTGTTCCATCAGGTGGACAGAAAAGATTAAAAGTGGTACTATTGCAAAAAAGAATGTGTAAGGGTTTCTCACCTCATGCTGACCCCCCTCTCCATCTTCCAGTCCAGATTAAGGGTCTTGATCTGAAATGCTGACTGTCCAACTTCCCTCCTCAGATGCTGCCCGACCCGCTGAGTTCCTCTAGCAGCTTGTTTTTTGCTCCAGATTCCACCATCTGGAGTCTCTTGTGTCTCCTTTACTCTGCTTAATTGTTTTGTTCTGCCAAGACTGATGATTGGGTCAGATCTGGCTGGCTCAGTCTTCCTGTCTACACACACAGTTCTTGTTACCCAGTCTGTATCTACAACACCAATCTCGACGGCCTTCTACATCCCAGAGTCCAGTTAGTGTGCTGTCAGTGATGACCAACATTCTGGTGGTCCAGTGAGGAAGACTCATATCTGAAAAGTGCCCAGAAGGACTTTGACAGCCAGCAAAATGGGACCTGACTTTGCCAACCGTAAACACTGTAGCTGGTTTTTAATAGATATTGTTTCTGCTATTCAGAAATTTAAAAAGTATGAAAACTGTAATTAATTTAAATGATTAAAGTTAACTGAAAATATCTTTACGTAATTAAAAACATTAAAGTGAAATTATTAAAAAAGTAATGTACCTTTCATTTGCCTCCCATATTTTCTTTAAAAAAGAGTTTGTGTTGGTTCCTAGAAGTCTAAAGCATTTTAATTATGTTTGTTGAGTGGATATTGATGACCTTGCATTTTTCTATATGGCACATAGCTATTCAGAACCAGTAATAAATCTATGAACCTTTCATGGTGATGCATTGACAATTTTATGACCCCTTAGGTAAGCAGTAAAAGATTAGGATACATTCTGATTAGGTTGCAAACCTTTATTCTTTTTTCTCTCCTTTTTTAAAAACATTCTAATAAATTAGACAATGCTGGAAATTTGGAAGACTTGAGAGGTTGCTCTGTGTGAGTGCCAGAGTTTGAATGGAGTCCATATGAATGTTGTGTAATCGTATAATTGGAAACTGATGAATATTTTAGGAGCTAAAATGAAGCATTATAAAATATTTTGCTGTTGAATAGATTAAACAAACATAACCCAACCTATAAACTGCAGGATTATTAATTTCAGCTTTATTACTAAAGATTATAAAATTAACAGAATTCCTGAGTCCCCAGGTGTGTAGTGTAGACTTTATTAAAAATATATTTATAATTGTTGGCTAAAGCAGATTGTTGTGCTTTGCTCTGAAACACTCCATTTAAGTGAAATATGTGAAGTAATATAGGTGTGGGGTGGACCTTGATTATAATGTATAAATTACTTATGGAGCCATTCACTGCAAACATTGGCAACAATAGGTCATGAAACCAGCTGAGCATATCTCAAGGGGCTCCTTTTCTAAAGATGGTTGAGCTTCATCTTGCAGTGCCACAGAAAGATTTCTGCTGGGTCTTTTTTATCGGTTATTTAACCCACATTCTTCTTTGATGTCTTATTTGCTTTTAAGAAAGTGCTTTGGTATTTATTAATAAAATGGAACCAGTTGGTGGAAATGATGAAACCCCAATAGGTCCCCACTCCTGCCAACTTTTCTCACCTGTCCTCTAACATAAGAAATAGAGGCAATTTGTCTCTTGTGTCTTCCACACCATTCAACAAGATGATCTTTGACTCTGATCATCACGCTAGGATTTACAATTCTACCCTGTGGTGCTTCATCCAAATTTTGCATCCATCAGTATGGATTACAAGTGAAGGGAAGAATATACACTTATGCACTGTCTTTCATGATGTCAGGATGTCCCAAAGCAGTTCAAGGCCAATGAAGTACTATTGTACTGGATGTAATGAAGGGAAATGTGGCAGTCAACCTGCACACAGGAAGGTCCCTATGAATGGCAAGGAATTAATGAGTGGGTAATCTGTTTTCGTGATGGTGGCTGACAGATAAATATAGGTCCAAAGACACACTGGGGAGAGATGGGATGAGGTGGGTTGGCATGAGGTGGGAAAAGCTTACACCCTCTTTTATGAACTCGTACCATGTAATCTTTTATGTCCACCTGAAGGTTGGAATATTGGGTTAAAATGTCACCTGAATGATGGTATTTCCAACAGTGTGGCACTCCCTCAGTCCTGCACTGAAAAGTTAGTGTGAATGAGGCACAAAGTTTCTGGAGTCAGATATTGAGGCAAGAGATTTACACACTCAAGCCAGGCTGATGCCTATATGTTAGTGAGCTACTCACTTGCAAGATGGGGAAGAAGCATCACAGTCATCTCTTTTGGACTTCAGAAATGGACAAATGAGTCTCTCTGGTCTTTTCTAGATCCATACATGTGATCCAGTGCTATCCTTGCTTATTGTCTGGATATGCATGCATTTTCCAGCAGGGATCCTAATTGAAGTTCAACTGTTGTGTGCTATTCCTTTCCTGCTAAACTCAGTGCAGATTGAGTCAGAGTGTCATACAATACAGAATCAGGCCTTCAGCCTACCAAGTCCGTTCTGATCATCAACCTCCCAATTACACCAACCCTACACTGATCCCATTTTATTCTCCCCACATTCTCATCAACTCACCCCAGGTTCTACCACTCATAGTAGTGTAGGGCAGGCACGGTAGTGTAGCGGTTAACATAATGTTATTACAGTGCCAGCGACCCGGGTTCAATTCCTGCCGCTGTCTGTAAAGAGTTTGTACATTCTCCCTGTGTCTGCGTGGGTTTCCTCCGGATGCTCCGGTTTTCTCCCACATTCCAAAGACGTACGGGTTAGGAGCTGTGGGCATGCTGTGTTGGCGCCGGAAGCGTGGCGACACTTGTGAGCTGCCCCCGGCACATTCTCAGAAATGCAAAAAGACACATTTCACTGTGCGTTTCGATGTACATGTGACTAATAAATAACTATCTTATCTTAGAAAGAATAACTTCAGCTTAGGCAATGCACGGAAAGCCATCTGAAAAGACCAAGAAAACTTGCCACGGGGTCTCAAAATGTTAATTACATTATTCTGAGTCAATGTTCTCAATGTCAGCAGTTTCCACTTAATACTTAAGGAGTGGTAAGAATGTGGAGTACTTGAGGTAAATGATGAATTGAATGTAAACCTAAATTCGTACAATAGGAGAAATAAAACAGAACGATATCCTCATAGTTTATGCAACGGCAGAGAAAGACTTACATGAATGTAAATGCCAGTGTAGACCAGTCAGGCTGAATGTAATTTAGTTCAGGAGTGTCTGATTTACCACTTCCAAAAACGTCCAAGCTGAGGCTGCAAAAGTAATTAAACCTTATTGCAATAGCAGCCGATTTTCTTAAAACAGCCCAGTTTCATTATAATCTGTCGGGTGCTGTTCCTGAATTATGTCATTAGTCATAATTACACTTTATATCCATTTTACTCGTAAAGAGCCCCAAGATCTGACTAATTCTTAAAATGCTAATCAGACAATTTGCACCATGCCAGACACTTAATAAGTCTGGAAATTTTATTTTTCCCCATTATTCAGTAGACGTTAAAATAGCCATCGTACAGATTGCCTTGGCCATGTTATTATCTGTGTTAAATTCCAATTACAGCAACAATTATAATAAAATAAGAACATTAACTTTAAATGAACTTTAATCTCCTGAAATCCGAAGGGAAACTGTGAAATTACAATCATAGAATGATGCAGCACGGAAAGGAGACATCTGACCCTAATGTTCATGCCAATATTTTGAAAGATTTAGTCCCATCCTGCTGTTCTTTTTCCATCACCATGTAAAGTCTATTCAAGGATTTGCTCAAATCCATTTAGATATCAAATGGAGAGGGTTTTATGCTTCATTCCCATCTAGACCTTCAAGACTCCTCAGACCAGGTAAAGGATGTGTTATCCATCTAAAATAGACGGAGACATTTATTATATTCATTGGTCGCAGCCCAAGATGGCATTTGTCACTGTGATGCCATCTTATGCTCTTGGGAACCAAAATCCAACTTTGTTGCATTCACCAGGTGGGAGGCAAGAAGAGGCTGAGGGAATCTTTCTTATTTAAATGCTTTGTGTATTTATTCTGGACCAGGGGTTGCTGTAGTAACTCCTGGCCCTGCAAAGAGACCCTTAACTCTCCCCAATCCCAGCCTTGGCTCTCGATCCAGTTCCAATTCTTCAAATTTCCTACATGAGCACTAAATTCAAGTTGGGCTCTCTTCCTTTGGGTTGCTGGCTTCCTCTTGCGCCCATCCCAAATTTCCATGCCTGCCTACTGGCTCTGCAATGGCTCCTTCCAGCTTGGAGTAGCAGATAGCTATGGCGGGTGTCAGTGAGGACTGGAAGTTTAATGCTAGCCAACCACTATGTTTTGAATCCTTCTAAAGGATATACTAACAAAAAGAGACTTTACTGGACCAGCAAGACAGAAATTGAGAATTCAAACCCCATCATATACAGGAGCCTGAGGGCACATGCCACCGGACTTAAGGACAGCTTCTACCCCACTGTGATAAGACTATTGAACGGTTCCCTTATACAATGAGATGGACTATGACCTCACGATCTAGCTTGTGACCTTGCACCTTATTGTCTACCTGCACTGCACTTTCTCTGTAGCTGTGATACTTTGTACTGTTATTGTTTTTACCTGTACTACGTCAACGTGCTCTGTACTAACCCAATGTAATTGCACTGTGTAATGAATTGACCTGTACAATTGGTATGCAAGACCAGTTTTTCACTGTACCTCGGTACAAGTGACAATAATAAACCAATATCAATACTAATACCAATATTTGATTGATAATATGATGAAACAGAGCTTGCAGTAGGTGCTCACTTCTCCTATCTTATCCAACTACAGTCCCTCACATTCTTAATACTCTCTGAAGGAACCTACTGACTCACTAAAAATATAAATAATTTTTAGAGAAGGTGGCCCTCCATCGTCTTCACAGAGCATCCAAACATGGTTAATAAATAGGACCTTGTTTCTGCTGCCCATAAACTGCAATCAAATTAAGTAACAGCAGTATAATGCAAAACCTCAAAATCACTCTCCCTCTCTTGTGATTGTTACATATTTTTAAGTTGATTAGGCTTCAGTTTAAGCTCCATTTTATTTTACCATCAGACATTTCACCAACTAAGCAAGGCAACTTGGTACTAAATGTGTGAAAAGCAATTCATGGAAGGAGAGCTGTTATCTGGTACTGTCATTCAGATGCATATTCAGTCTTTAACATTTCACCGGGATATGCCTGGAAAGACCTAACAATCTGCATCCATTGGATGTTTCCTTCACCTGTGTGCAAGAGATGAAGTGGTGTTTGCAAAGCAGAGAGATCTGGGAGACCCTAACGGTTGTGTTTGATCAAACAATGGAGCGAGTGCGTGTGTAACTTGACCAAACAATCAGGAATGGGATGAGGATTTCCCCATGTTAATTTTTTTCTAGTTCAAGGAGGTATGGCAAGGTTGGAGTGTTTATATAAGGTAGATCAAGAAATGGTGAAGAAAGCCAGGTTCAAAGTCAAAGTCAAGTTTATTGTCATATGCACAGGTACATGTGAGAACAGGTGCAATGAAAAACTTAGTTGCAGTAGCATTCACAAGAAAAACATAAATTAAACATAAATTATACACAATGTATACAAGAAAAGAACACAATTAGAACAAAAAAAGGTCAATTTTAATGCAAAATGATCAAAGTGGTCATAGTGTTGCTAAACTGTGGTGATAAGGGTTGTGCCGGTTGGTTCAAGAACTGAATTGTTGAAAGGAAGTAGCTGTTCTTGAACCTGGTGGTGTGGGACTTCAGGCTTCTGTACCTCCTCCCCAATGGTAGCAGTAGGAAGATGGCATGGTCTGGATGGTGGGGATCTTGGATGATGAATGTTGCCTTCTTGAGGCAGCGTTTCCTACTGATGGTGGGGAGGGATGTGCCCATGATGTATTGGGCTAAATCCACTACTCTCTGCAGCTTCTTACATTCCTGCACATTTGAATTGCTGTACCAGACCATGATGCAACCAGTCAGGATATTTTCAACAGTACATCTGTAGAAGTTTGTTAGAGTGTTCAGTGACACGCCGAACCTCCTTAACCTAAGAAAATAAACATCTGCGCACCTTCCTTGTGATTGCATCTATGTGCTGGGCCCAGAACAGGTCATCCGATGTGTATGTGTGGGATTGTTGTATTTATATAAGGCCATTACAGGAGGTGATATCCTTACTCTTTCAGATGCCCCATATTCATACTTGCCTCCCACACTTTCACTTTCCCCACACCCATAATGACAAAGGGAATCCTACTTGATCACTTCTAATCATGGGGCCATATGGTTCAACATGAAAAGAATTTCTACAATAATGTTGTCAGGACTTGAGGGCCTGAGTTACAGGGAGGGTTAGAAAATATTAGGACAGATAAGTCCCTGAGTCCTGATGGAATATTCCCCAGGCTGCTTCGTGAGGAGAGTGAGGAGATTGCTGAACCATTGGCTAGGATAAAGATAAAGGAGTCCTCGTTGTCCACGGGGATGGCACTGGAGGATTGGAAGGTGTCGAATGTTGTCCCCTTATTCAAAAAGGGTAGTAGGGATAGTCCAGGGAATTACAGACCAGTGAGCCTTACATCTGTGGTGGGTAAGCTGTTGGAAAGGATTCTAAGGGATAGGATCTATGAGCATTTAGAGAATCATGAACTGATTAGGGACAGCCAGCATGGCTTTGTGAAGGGAAGATCTTGCCTCACAAGCCTGATAGGGTTCTTTGAGGAGGTGACCAGGAAGATTGATGAGGGTAATGCAGTAGATGTGGTCTACATGGATTTCAGTAAGGCGTTTGACAAGGTTCCGCATAGCAGGCTTCTTCAGAAGGTCAGGGGTTATGGGATCCAGGGAGGCTTGGCCGTGTGGATTCAGAATTGTCTTGCCTGTAGAAAGCAGAGGGTTGTGGTAGAGGGAGTTCATTTGGATTGGAGGGCTGTGACTAGTGGTGTCCCACAGGGATCGGTTCTGGGACCTCTACTTTTTGTGATATTTATTAATGACTTGGATGAGGGGGTGGAAGGGTGGGTTAGCAAGTTTGCAGACGACACAAAGATCGGTGGTGTTGTGGATAGTGTGGAGGGCTGTCAAAGCTTACAGAGGGATGTTGATAGGATGCAGAGCTGGGCTGACAAGTGGCAGATGGGGTTCAATCTGGAGAAGTGTGAGGTGGTATACTTTGGAAGGACAAACTCCAAGGTGGAGTACAAGGTAAATGGCAGGATTCTGGGCAGTGTAGAGGAGCAGAGGGATCTGGGGGTTCATATCCACAGATCACTGAAAGTTGCCTCACAGGTGGATAGGGTAGTTAAGAAAGCTTATGGGGTGTTAGCTTTCATAAATCATGGGATTGAGTTTAAGAGCCACGAAGTAATGATGCAGCTTTACAAAACTCTGGTTAGACCACACTTAGAGTACTATGTCCAGTTCTGGTCGCCTCATTGTAGGAAGGATGTGAAGGCGTTGGAAAGGGTGCAGAGAAGATTTACCAGGATGCTGCCTGGATTAGAGAGTATGGATTATGAGGAGAGACTAAAGGAGCTAGGGCTTTACTCATTGGAGAGAAGGAGTATGAGGGGAGACATGATAGAGGTGTACAAAATATTAAGAGGAATAGATAAAGTGGACAGCCAGTGCCTCTTTCCCAGGGCACCAATGCTCAATACAAGAGGGCATTACAAGGTAATGGGTGGGAAATTCAAGGGAGATGTCAGAGGGAGGTTTTTCACCCAGAGAGTGGTTGGTGCATGGAATGCGCTGCCTGGGGTGGTGGTAGAGGCTGATATGTTGGTAAAGTTCAAGAGATTGTTAGATAAGCATATGGAGGAATTTAGGATAGAGGGATATGTGGGAGGAAGGGGTTAGATAGTCTTAGGTGTGGTTTGAAGGTTGGCACAACATGGTGGGCTGAAGGGCCTGTATTGTGCTGTATTGTTCTATGGTTCTATGGAGAGGTTGGGCAAGCTAGTACTTTCTTCCTTGGAGCGGAGGAGACTGAGGGGTGACCTTATAGAAGTGTATAAAATCATGAGGGGAATAGACAGGGTGAAAGCACACAGTCTTTTTCACAGGGAAAGGGAACCAAAACCTAGAGGGCATAGGTTTAAGGTGAGAAGGGAAAGATTTAAAAGGGACCAGAAGGGCAACTTCTTCACGCAGGGGGTGATGCATATATGGAACAAGCTGCCAGAGAAAGTAGTTAAGGTGGGTACAAGAATGTCATTTAAAAGACATTTGGATAAGTATACAGATAGGAAAGGTTTAGAGGGATACAGGCCAAAAGCGGGCAAATGGGACTAGCTTAGGTGGGCACCTTGGTTGACACTCTATGACCCCACATCAGCTGATAACTCATTGATCAAGGTTCACTTATTGAGTTACCTAATATGGCATTGCAATCATTCCCATTGTAATAAGAATTATGGTAATGAAATTCTGCATTTTAATTTATTGCTGTTGAGTTCAGTGCTACAGTATTAAGACCATTATAAAGAAATCACACTGTTATATTGTCTCCCACGTAGACTCTGAATTCTAATTATTCCCATTCTCATGTCCCAGTAATGATTCACTGTAAGTATGGATTCCAATCGGACCAATGTATGCAGTTATATTTCTGACCTTTGTAATGTGCAGGCAAGTAAACAGACAACAATAATCTGGCTCACATTGTGTGGAATAGTAGACAGTATTTCCCTCAAGATGATAATTGTGACTTCAATAAAATATAATAGTAATATCAATATCACCAGCAAGTGCATCAGCATCATCTATACTTTCAGCCTTCTGTGTATGTAAAGGGGTGAAATCTGCCTGTAGCAGTGCTTTTTATTCAGAACCAACCATCAGATGTCAGATTTGAGATATTGTATGTTCATTCTCAAGCTACTTGTCTGGAGGGGTGGGTGGATCTTGAGATCTCAGCAATAATGACTGAAGTCAATAGATTGTTCACATCCGGCGTGCAGTGGTAGGCCAAGTGGAACAGGCTATTGGGGACATCATCTGGCATTCAAGAAATGTCGTATGTGGCATACAAGGCTATATCAGGCTATGCAAGGCACTTCTTCCTGGGACTGAACAAAAGCTGGCCCAGTGGCAGATCTAGCAAAGCCCCTGCCTCACCGTGCCAGAGACCCAGGTTCAGTCCTGACCTTGGGTTCTGTCTGCCGGGAGTTTACACATTCTTCCTGTTCTTTTCCTCCAGTTGCTCCAGTTTCTTCTCACATCCCAAAGATGTGCGGGTTGGTAGGTTAATTGGCCACTGTAAGTTGCTCTTAATGTGTAGGTGACGGGTAGAACCTGAGCGGCATTGATGAGAATGTGGGTAGAATAAAAAATGGGATTAGTGTAGGTTTAGCCGATATTGGTGGTTCATGTTTGGCCAGGTCAAGCATAGCCTGGTCCAGCAGTGCAGTGCATTATTTATTCTGGATAAGAACTTAAACTTCAGATGCCAGAACTCTGCTAATCCATCTGATATTGGGCACCAGAAGAAAGAAGAGTGTTTAGTACAACTTAGCTTGGATGAGCACTTGAGGTGAAACAAAGCAATGCTAATTACTACAAGAGTGAGAGACAGAATGGTAGCCTTGTTCCCTTTTCCCTTGAATCAACCAACAGAGCTGCAGTTTCACAGCTCCAGCAATCCTGACCTCCAGTATTGTCTATGTGGAATTTACGTGTTCTCCCTGTAACCACCATGAATTTCCCTCGGTGTTCCAGTTTAATCCCACATCACAAAGCCCTGAAGGTCAGTAGGTTAATTGGCCACTGTAAACTATTCTTAGTGTAGATCAGTGGAAGATGGCGTTAGGTTATAGCCCTTGAGGAGCTGCTGTTGACTACCTTCTTGAAGCCCTGCAGTCTTTGTGATGAACGTTCTCCCACATTGCTGATGGGAGTTCCGGTGATATGTTTCCCAATCAAGATGTCATGTAATTTGGATGAGGTTTGTGAGGTGCTGCTGAAACAGCTTAGGTGAGTGCCTGCAGTGTATTTTGCAGATGACGCAAACTGCTGCCACTGTGCCACAGTGGTGGAGGATTTGAATGTTAGAATAGTTGATAGGATTCCAATCAAGTGATCGGCTTTGTCCTGGATGGCGTTGAGCTTCTTGAGAGTTGTTGGAACTGCACTCATCCAGGCAAATGGGGAGTATTTCATCATGCTCCTGATCCGTGCTTTGTGGGTGGTCGAAATTGGGGTGTTGGTTGGCTTCTGATCTGCTCTTGTAGCCACAGGATTTATGAAACTGGTCTTATTGAGTTTCTGGTCAATAGAGACCTCTAGGATGTTGATGGTGTGAGAGTCTGTGATAGTAATGCCATTGAATGTCAAAAGAATGTTAGACTTTCTCTTGTTGGGGTTAGCATAACGCTATTACAGCACCAGCGACCCGGGTTCCATTCTGGCCACTGTCTGTAAAGCGTTTGTATGTTCTCCCTGTGTCTGTGTGGGCTTCCTCTGGGTGCTCCGGTTTCCTCCCACATTCCAAAGACGTACGGGTTAGGAAGTTGTGGGCATGCTATGTTGGCGCCAGAAGCGTGGCGACACTTGCAGGCTGCCCCCAGAACACCCTTCGCAAAAGATGTATTTCACTGTGTGTTTCGATGTACATGTGACTAAGAAAGATATCTTATCTTATCTTATCTTATCTTATCTTATCTTATCTTATCTTATCACTGATTGGCACTGCTGTGACACAGATGTCATCTCTCAGTGGATTTCAGTCAAGTGCAGTCTTCCTCTCTGTCAATATTGCTTGAGAGTAAAATGAAGAAAAGTTTGTATGTTTAGCATTGTGTGTTGTCCTGCTTTTATTTTAATATATTCTGCATACAAGGAATTGTTTCAATTTTGCTCCTCTTTCAATTAACAGTAAACTGCTGGACACAGGCAGAATTCCTGAACAGTTCTTTCATTTTAAAATCAGAAAAGATCCCATTGATTTTATTTCATTTGGATGTAAAGTACTCTTGCTGAAATGAAGGAATATTTCCAAATTAAAGCGATTAAAATGCTAGATCCTTTCTAATGAACTTCTTTGGTCACAGAACAAATGTGTAATCTGATTAGGCATTCAGGCTGTCCTTTTCACCTTTGCTTATGTGAACTGGATACAAAACAGTGGCCTGCAGATTAAAGTCTAAATGTGGATTTACCATTAAAAGCCTCGTCCGTGTGGGGTTACTGGGAGCAAAGAGATAGAAAGCCAGAAGTGAATCCATCTTTTTTTTTAAATACTTTATTTTTGGCACATTGATCTTGTCATCTTGTCTTCTGAATTACAGTTGCATTATTAAAAATCTGCGGGGATATGAGAAAAGATAGGTAGAGGGTTGTAATTAGATTGAAACAGAAATCCAACCAGTGAACAACTGGAAAAGTTGCTCTGAATGGTTTTGATTGCCACTTGCATTGCTACACATCACTCCCATTCCATGTTATTGCAGGAATTGGCTGCAAACAAAAAAGAACAAAATGGTTTTACTCTGCATTTGGTAGCCGAAAAGAGGCTGCTTAACATAACTGAGACTGCAATTTCATTTTTAAAAATGTAATTATTTGTATTTAAATACTCCAACCGACATGGTGGGATTTGAACTCTTGTTTCCGGATCAATGATCTAGAACTCTAGCTTTTAGTTCAGTAATTTAACCATTATGCTACCAAAATCCACTATTTGTATTATCTGTGTTTGGATGTTAACTGTTAGCACTCTCATTGCTAAATTAGTAGGTTGCAGGTTCAAGTCTCAGTCCTAAAACTTAGATACATAATCCAAGCTTGGACAAAGCAATAAACTGAGGTCCTCAGTGCCCTCTCAGGTGATGGAAAAGATGTCATTTAAACTAAGCAGAGTTCTCCCTGAGTTGTGGCTAATAGTAATCTCTCGAGTAACATCATGGAAAAGCAGGTTATCTGATTATGTAGGTGGATGTGGTGAAGACTTCACCTGTTGTGGAAGAATTTAAAACAAGGAATCACTGTTTAAAAGTCAGAGTTTGACCTTTCCAGACAGTGAGGGAAATATTTTTCCCCTAGAAAGTCACGATTCTCTTTCTCAACGGTTGGTGGAAGCAGAGACTTTGAATGCTTTGAAGGCAGAGTTCGATAGATTCTTGTTAACGCAAGGGGATGAGAGGTTACCGGGCGCAGGTGGGAATGTGGAACTGAGGTGCAATCAGACCAGCCATGAATGAATGGAATTGCAGTAGTTGTTTGCGAGGTCAAATGGCCCACTTTTACTCCATTGTATGTTTGCATGTTTGCATCTCAGAAGAAGAGGAGTGGGCCAATTAGCCTCTGAGATCTCAATTGCGCAAGAACACAAGAAAATCGGAGCAGGAACAAACCATCAGGCCCTTCAGTGGCTCTACCATTTGATATGTTGTGGCTGATCTATGCTGGTCTCAACTCTTCTTCTGTGCCATTTCTCTATACCCCTCTATTCCTCAATCTTACAAATATTTATCCACTTTAATACTCCTGTCTCTACCAGCCTCAGGGTCAGAAAAGTGCAGAGATTCACCACCCTCTGCAAGAAGAAATTTCTACATATCTCAGTTTTAATTGGTTGGTCCCTTACGTTGTAGTTATGTCCCCTTGTTTGACAATGTTCCACTAATGAAATCATCACATCTACCCTGTCAAGCCCCCTTCAAATCTTATACCTCATCCTTCTAAACTCCAAGTAATACAGTCCCAAACTATTTAGTCTCTTGATAGGATAATCCTCCCATCCCAGTGGGATCCCAGAATCTTCTTTGTACTATATCCTTTTTTTTAGATAAACTGTATGCAGTATTCCAGGTGAGGCCTCACCAACACCCTATACAATTGCAGTATAACTTCCCTATTTTTAAACTCCAACCCCTTTGCAATTAAGGCCAAAATGCCATTTGCCTTCTTAACTGCTTGTTGGACCTGCCTGCAAGCTTTTTACAATTCATGCGCTCGAACACTTAGATTCTTCTGAAGTTCATTCACTTGTAGTCCCCCTCCATTTAGATAATAATCTACCTTTGGATTTCTCTTTCTGCAGTGCATGACCTCACACTTCCCCACATTAAACTCTTTTGCCCATTCACTCAATCTATCTATATCAAATTGCAGAATCATAGTACAGTTATCATAATATGTCCTTTCACCTATTTTTGTGGATTTGGAAACCTTACAAGCTGTTCATTAATTCTTCAGGTCATTAATGTAAACAGGAAACAGCTGTCGGCCAAGCACTCTACTAGTTAGCTCCTTCCAGTCTGTAAAGGACCTATTTATTCCAACTGTCAGTTTTCTATGAGACAGATAATTTTCCATTCATTCTAACACACTTCCTCTGATACCATAGGGTTTAGTTTATGCACCAGCCTCAAATGCCTAATAGAAACCTAAATACACTACATCTACAGGTTCTCCTGTATCAACTCTCCCTGTCACAACCTCAAAGAATTTGAGCAAATTTGGCAAACATGATTTATCTTTCATAAGACCATGTTGACTAAGTTTAAATATATTCAGCTTTCCTAAACCATTAGCTATTTCCTCTTTCAATACTGACTCTAGCATCTTGCCAACAATATCTGTTATTGGTCAGTGGTTCCCTGCCTTCTGCCATTCTCCTTTTTTGAACAAGGGACTAACATTAGCTTTTTTCCAAACTTCTGGCACCCTCCCAGATTTTATCAAGTTATCAATATTTTTGACCAATGGGTCCACTACCTCCGCATCCACTTTTTTAAAAAACCCTAGCGCGCAATCTGTCAGCTCCTGGTGACTTGTCTGCCTTTTCCACTTGTAATTAAGATTTCGTAAGTTCTACTATGTTGATTAAAATGAGCTCATCTGATATCTTTGGGATATTAGCAATGCCTTCCACAGTGAAGACTGATGCAAATATTTATTCAACACATCTGCCATGTCTTTGTTTGCTGTTATTAATTCACCAGCCTCATTCTCTGGAGGACGCACATTTGCCTGAGTCTCCCTTTTTCTACTTATATATCCATACAACCTTTTACTGTTTATTTTTATACTATGTGCAGGTTTTCTCTCATTTTCTCTCTTCTTTTTAGTCTTCTGCTGCTGGATCCAAAAACTTCACACTCCTCTTGTCTACCACTAGCCCTTGCCACGTTGTGTATCTGGCTCTTCAATTAGAACTTTAAAACATTATTTATACAGCACCATAAAAGGCCCTTCTGGCCCAAAAAGCCCACGCTGCCCAATTACACTCATGTTAACCTACTAACCCATACGCCTTTGGAACGTGGGAGGAAATCGGAGCACCCGGAGGAAACCTACGCCGTCATGTGGAGAACGTACAAACTCCTAACAGACAGCGGCGGGAACTGAACCTGGGTCGCTGGCGCTGTAAGAGCGTTACGCTAACTGCTATGCTATTGTGCCGGCCCGCAATTAACTTTATCCTTTACCCCCTTTGTTAACCATGGACTGTGCCTCTTTCTCATAGAATCCTTCTTTTTGATCGGGATAAACTCTTGCTGAGCATTATAGACCAGCTGTTTGAATGTCTGCCACTGTTCATCTGCTGACCTGTCTCCTCGCCTGTTTATCCAGTCCATCCTAGTCCATAGCTAATCTTTCAGATAAGACTTTAAAGCAAGTCCATTTCGCTTCTTGTGGATATAAAAGATCCCCGTGGCATTATTCCAAAGAAAAGCAGGAGATTTATGTTACTTGTGCATCTGTTACATTCAGCCATGCAGTAAGTTCAGTGTTGACTGCCTTCAATAAAGGATGTTTTGCTGGTGGCTCTGTCCCTGTTACTTGCCTTAGTGAACAGCAACACAAAAGAGCCAACGGGCATTATGAGCACAAAATATAGACTGGGATTCCAGTGTAATACTGAGGGAGTGCTGCACTGTCAGAGGTGCTGTGACAATAAACAGAGGCAACCAACAATCTGCTGGAGGAACTCAGTGGGTTGGGCAGCACCTGTGGAGGGAAAGGAATTAACATTTAGTTACTCAGCTCAGCTTTTAGCCCAGTCTTCATTCCTCTCTGCAGGAGGGGCTACCATCAAACTTCATCTGTAATGGTGTCAGAACATTGCTACCCTCACCTGGATCACCACACCTACTGTCATACAGAGAGCCACCTAACTGCACCATATTCTCATCCCAACTTTCATCTTCACAGGTAGTGGACCAATAGCCATTGACCTTTCACTCATCAGGACCACTCTTTTAGAGCTGCAGCCACTGACACTAGTCTTGCACTGTCTAAATTTACAACTCTCCAAAACCTTTGAAGATACTGTGTTAAAATGTTCCTTCAGGACTTGTTTGATAAGATTATAAGATTTCTTTATTAGTCACATGTACATCGTAACACACGGTGAAATACATCTTTTGAGTAGAGTGTTCTGGGGGCAGCCTGCAAGTGTCGCCACGCTTCCGGCGCCAACATAGCATGCACACAACCTGTAAGTCTTTGGAATGTGGGAGGAAACCAGAGCACCCGGAGGAAAACCATGCAGACACAGGGAGAACATACAAACTCCTTACAGAGAGCAGCTGGACTTAAAACCAGGTCACTGGCGCTGTAACAGCGTTATGCTAACCGCTACACTACCGTACCTGAAAACCTTGATTATGACTCCCTAATGGAACATATGTTTCATGGCCTATACTCAGAAACATTATTACTTTCCACTTTTTGTGTATGGCCATGTCGTCTGTTCTGTGTCCTCTTCCGGGACTGTGACAATATATTCACTCTCAAGAAAATCTCCACTCATTCCAGGGAAGAAAAAATGGCTGAGAGCTTTTATAATTTTTCATCAATATGTTCTCTGCCTTCCATCTCTACTACTTTAACTAGATCGTTATGTTTTTTTGTTTATTTTGTTGTGTAAATTATATATAATTTGTTAATTTAAGTTTATGTAATTTATGTTTGTCATGCTTGCAATGTACTGTGCTGCTGCTTCAAGAAGCTAGCTTTCATGGCATTTATTTCCTGGGTATGTATGTATGCCCATGACAATAAGCTTAAACTTGGACCCTGTTCTCCATTACTTCATACTTGATTACTGTCCTGCTGCTGCCTCAAGCAGCAGCATCCCAATCTCTCGAGTAACATAACGTCTGTAGGTTCTTCTACACTGCTGTTCTCTAAGGCAAGTTAGCAAGGATAGAGCCAATGAGAAAGCATCAAACAACTCAGTGGGTCGAGCAGCATCTGTGGGAGGAAAGGAATTGTCGATGTCATGGCCACTGCTGCTTGACCCGCTGAGTTCCTCCAGCAGATTGTTTGTTGCTCCAGATTCCAGCATCTGCAGTCTCTTGTGCCTCTAATGAGAAAGCATTTCTTATTGAAGGTAGAAAATCGAACTAACAGCAATGGCTGGCACAGCAATGTATCAGTGACCATACCATTTACTTTACAGTTACTGAACTGGACACATATTCACATATATCATAGCGCTCTGGTCTCTGGAGCAGAACCTGCACCTATATTTATCATGCTATGGCAGCTATCCATTAAAGTAATCAGTCAACCACATGGGCTGATGGTTTTACGTACATGTGCTTTGTGATTGAATCTCGTGCACAGTTGTTGTCATGGAAATGGCAGCATTTATTGTAGCTCTCGGATACTGTCTCTCCAAATAATGCCAGCTTCCTATACATCCTTAAAGCTAAACTGAAACTGGGACTATTCTTGGGTCAGATCAATGGTGCGAGACTTGCCAAATAAAAATCACTTACTGCTATGTCAAAAAAAAATTCAATGTCAAATTGAATGTTGCAAGAAAAACTAAGCAGCTGGATGGTGAGGAACAAGAGGACACACATTGTGCATTAAAAAGGCCCCTTTTATTAGCTTCAGGAAAACACTTTTTAGAAAAGCAGAAATTGAAAAATGTTAATGAGTCAGCATTGAAATCCAGCTGTGCAGAGTTCCAGTTAACAGCCCTGTCATCAAAATCCATTTACCGAAGGCAACTTGCGAAGAAATACATGGCCATAATGCCAGGAATGTGAATGTTCTGATGAGGGACAGATTTGTATGAATTGGAGAGAAGATATAGTCTGGCAGATGGAGTGACACAGAGGGCCAGGAGTGTGCTAGTGTGTTTCACTGTGGTCTGTGACTATAGTGGAGGAATTTTCAGCGCTGAATAATTAATGTGCAAATACTTTGGACGTGACCGAAGGAATGTTAGAATTGTAGTCGAGGCATTGGTTACACTTGGGTGCAAAGTCACATGTCAGTTAGCTATTGAAAGCAACAAGAATCAACAATGTGAACCAGAAACCTTCTTAGGTGTCTGAGAATATTCACCAAGTCCACCAGGCTTCTCTCAAACTTCTACTGATGCGTTATAGAAAGTATTCTGATGGGTTGCATTGCAGCCTGGTATGGCAACTGCTCTGCTGTTGACCGACTGAACCTTGCAGGAAGTGGTAATCACAGCCCGGTCTGTCACAGGCTCACCATTTCCTTCCATTAAATCCACCTTCATTGTGCATTGCTTCAGGAAGGCTAGGAGTATTGTCAAGGATGCCTGCCACTTCCTGTTCTCTCTTCTACCTTCTGTGAGAAGATACAGGAGCTTGAAAGCCCGGATGTTCGGACATAAAACAACTTCTTCCCCACTGCTATCAACCTTCTGAACCAATCACCTCCTTCACATCCCCTTCCTGGTGATACTGCCACATTCTTGAACTCTTAACTCTACCTCTCTCGGTTACTCCACTATTGTCACTTTAATATATGTTTTGCACGACTTCAGATTGCACTACAACCTTTGTACCATTCTGCTGTTTTGTCTTTGCCGTATTTACTGTTGTATTTATCATTACCATGTATACTGCTTACTCTGCGAGCTTCACGTGAACAAAAATTTCATTCCACCCTGGTGTATATGATAGACTAATCTAATCTAATCTAATCTAATCTAACATAACTGCTTTCTCTTTCCACAGATGCTGCTTGGCAGGCATAGTTCTTCTAGCATTTCTGATTTTGTTTCAGATTCCAGCATCTGCAGCTTTATTTGTTTTCCGGAGTAGATGTTGAGATGTTTCCACTAGTGAGAGAATGTCAAGTAAGGGCCGTGGTTACAAGATAAGGGAGAGGTTGTTTAATACTAAGGTATGTAGGAATTTCTTCATACAGAGGGTAGTGTATCTTTGAAATTCTTTCACCCGGACAATTGTGGAAGCTGGATCACTTTAAAAGGTATTTAAAAAGGAGGTGGATCCATTTTGAGAGAGGGGAATTGCAGACTGGCAAAGAAGAGGAGATGAGACCCGAGGAGGATCAGTCATGATCATATTGATTACTGGGGCATACTTCAGGGGCCAGACTGCATACTCCTGCTCCTATTTTCTTGTGTTCATGAGTAAGTGTTTAGAGGAGTGAGAAGGGACTTGATTGGAACATATAAGACCCCTGAGAGGTTTTGATGGGTGGATGTGGAGAGGATATTTCCTCTTGTGGGAGTATAACAGTGTTTGAAAATAAGGAGTCCTGACTTTTTGGAACTTTATTCCTCAAAGGACAGTGTAAGCAGAATCTTTTAATATTTTTTAAGGCAGAGATAGATAGATTGGGTGAAAGGTTACCAAAGGAGGGTGGGAATGAGGAGTTGCAGTTACAATCAAATCAGCCACGATTTTATTAACTGGCAGAACATGGTCAAGGGGCTGAGTGGCCTACTCTTCTCCGTATAGAACATAGAACACTACAGCACACTACAGGCCCTTCAGCCCACAATGTTGTGCCAACACTTTATCCTGCTCTAAGATCTATCTAACCCTTCCCTCCCACATAGCCCTCTATTTTTCTATCATTCACGTGTCTCTCTAAGAGTCTCTTAAATGTCCCTAATGTATCTGCCCCCACAACCTCTGCTGGCAGTGCGTTCCTCGCACCCACCACTCTATGTGTAAAAAACTTACCTCTGACATCTCCCTCCAATCACAAAATTATGCACCTTTGTGTTAGCCATTTTCGCCCTGGCAAAAAGTCTCTGACTGTCCACTCGACCTATGCCTCTTATCATCTTGTTCATCTCTGTCAAGTCACCTCTCATCCTCCTTCTCTCCAAAGAGAAAAGCCCTAGCTCACTCAACCTATGATGAAGGTTTGTATGTTCATACTTCTCTCTCATGCATGCACCGTCTCTCTGCTAAGTGTACCACTGCTAACTCACCTTCTTCCAACCTCTGACTTCCAGTGACAGGTCAGGAGAGCAACTTAACACCAGAGGCACTGGGCAGTGTAATGCTTACCCAGGACGTGTCCTACGGAACCTCACTTGTTTATAAACTAAAACCTTTATTTGAAAAGCGTACCTGATCTTTTTAAAGATTAAAGTGGAAAATGCATTTAGATGAGCCTGGATTCTGAAGACGAGAGCATGACTTTTCGATGAGGGGGACTCTTCAGTCTCAGTTGGTTATGATAATGTATCCTGATCAATGCTGGTAGGTCAGCAGTAGTCACCTCTTAGCAGTCAAACGGGTTAACCGCAAGACATAAAATGTACCACCAAGTAACTGTGGTCCATTTTATATGGCCCTAGTTCATATCAGGCCACATCTGCCAAGTTGCCACCAGTTCCTTTGTGCTACTAATGTACTAACATATGTTAGTTATGTGACTGCACTAGGATAAATGAATCTGAAACCTTGGTTCAAATTCTGCCTCAGTGTTTGGATAATTTCAATGCAACAAATTGACAATTTAAAAAAAAACTGGAGTAAGTAATGCGAGCTTGAAGACCACTGGATTGTTATATTAAACAATATCCAGTTCATGAAAGGTCTTTAGGGAAGTACATCTGTCAGTCTTATCAACTTATATGTGACTCCAGACTCTGAATTGGCCCAGCTGGGCACTTAGTTCAGGGATAATTAATGGTGGTCAATAAATGTTGCCTTGTCTGCTTCCTATGAATAAATGAAAGTTTCACCTCAGTCTCTTCTGTTGTTTGGAATCTAAAGGTAGGGTGAGAGTTTAGACACTGTTCTGGCTCCTCACTGCACCGTCTAGTTGAAAATATTATTCTAGGCCTCTGCTGGTTAAAACTTGCTCTGGTACTGAGTCGCTTGGGCCCCTACTGGCTCAGCTTTGGCCTGAGTTCTGCCATACTTATTACGACACACAAGGAAGCCATTCGGCCTATCTGGTCCATGCTGACTCTCAGCAGAGCAATTCCAAGAGTCCCATTCCCTTGTAGTTTGCCTATTTTCTCTCACACATGCCCACCAACACCCCATTTGATCCTTTTTGCCTCTTACAGCAGCCAATTAACCTACCAGCATGTCATTGGGATGTGGGAGAAACTGGAACACTCAGAGAGGACCCATGCAGCCATGGGGAGAATCCGCAAACTCCACCCAGACAGGATCCGGAGGGTTGAGCCTTGGTCCCTGGAGTTGTGAGGTAGCAGCGTCAAAAGCTGTGTTATCATCCACCTTTGTTGCCACGCTTGGTGGCATTCCAATCATCCACGTGTTGAGGGATGGACATGATCCATGGTTTGGACTACCAACTAACCCTCATTGCCCTTGGTCATCCTAACAAGGAGGAGACCAGTGGTCCCATGAACCACATCTAGTTATGGAGCCATACAACAGGGAAGCAGGCTCTTTTGACCCACTCAGGGTACACCAACCATCAAGCACCCACCTACACTAATCCAATATTATTCTCCCCTGATGAAGGGCTTCGACTCGAAACCTTGACAATTCCTTTCCTCCCACAGGCGCTGCTTGACCCACTGTGTTCCTCCAGCAGATTGTTTGTTGCTCCAGATTCCAGAGCCTGCAGTCTTTTGTGTCTCTTATTCTCTCCATATTTCCATCACCTTCCCCTGGATTCTACCTCTCACCTATACAGTGGCTAATTAAACCTGCCAACTTGCATGTCTTTGGGACGTGGGAGGAAACCAGAGCACCCAGAACAAACCCATGCAGTCACAGGGAGAATGTGGAAACTCCACACAACACCGGAAGTCAGGATCGAACCCGGGTCACTGGAGTTGTAAGGCTGCAGCTCTACACTGTGCCTCTTGTAAGACACCTGCCCTTCAGGGAAAGATGGGAAGCAAAAAAGTTAAACATCACTCAGTTTTCAAGTGCTTTCACTCATCTCTTTGCCAACTGGAGTTTAGTTCTGCTTCCTGCAGAGGTAACACTCATTAAAAATTTTCCATTGCTTACCTTAGTGGGTAACTAATGAGTTACAGGGAGAAGATTCCCAGATCAGAAACCAAGCTGGGATCTTACCTTGCCCTTGTGTACACACTGTCAGAAGGCCTGCTTTTGATTGACGGCCTTCAAGAAAACCCTGTTTTGAAATGTATTGTATGTGCTGAATGAATGTTTCATTTGAAGTTGTATGTGCAGGATACAGGGTGAAGGTTGGTGTTTTGTCTCTGTCTCACAGCAGAGTTACTGAGGAAACTGAATCTGAAAATCAATGAGGATGCGTTGTTTAATGAAGCAACTCTGTGAATAGAATGGTGCATGTTTGACAACTGTTGGATATGATAGAAGAGATGCTTCAGAGGATCAGTTGCAATGTACACAAACTTAAAATAGCTCCAACCTGAACTGATCTTTCACCTGCCTGGTGATGCTCGAACAGGGAAATAATTTCCTATCATGAATAAACCATGGATAACAGAAAAATCCAAACACAAAGCTGAAAGCGTCATCGCCCTTATGCATCACATCCTGAACGTCACTATATCCCATCCTGAACTCTTAAACAGGATGAGCAAGGAAAATAAAATTCCATTCATCTGAGAAATGCAGTCAATCCGTCAGCATCGGGAATTTTGCTGGTGAGGATAATTTTGTTTAATGTGTCCCTGGATTTATATAGGAAGTCTCATCATCTTATCCTAGCTGTACTTTACCTGTGGTCAACTCACTGTAGACCATACCCTTGGAGGTTTGGCCAACATTAATATGAATAGGCTGTTATGATTGGATAAGCCACAGGAAGACCAGAGTTGTAGATGTAACAGGTCTTCATTTGTCATAAGCAGACCCGCAGAGGAGCCCTGCTGGGATAATCCTGTGGTAGAACCTCTGGGAACTCGAAGTACATTGAATTTTTATTCTTTTCAGTACAAAGGTAACAGCAGGTGATTAAATAGAATTTCAATGGTTACAGTTGCAAAGTTTACTTCAATATTTTGGGTGTGGACAAATGGTTCCATAAGATTGCATATTTACAATGGGAACACATCGTAATTGACAAGACCAACTCTGAATACTCAAACACCTTTGTTGGACTAGGTAGTTCACATTGATATTCTATAAGCTTCAGATCACAAAATCCCAGATACTCAAAATATCATTTTATGACAATTATGAGGGCTGACTCTCTGGGTACATAAACACCGCAAGTTTTGGTAAACAGAACAAATATGCCCATGACCATGTTTGATGTGCTAGTTGGCAACACAGCCAATCTTGAATCTGCCTTTATGTTGTCACAATGCTGCAAACTATCTTAGCTCAAGATGTCTCTTGCCTGGTTTGATGCAGGCCAATGAAGATAGCCCTATTGTCTGTAGGTTCTGCCAATAGATATGTGAATGTCTCATACTCATGTTAGTTTTCAAACCATATCTCTTAGTTGGCCTCCCACTGCGTGCTGGTAGCCTGCTCCCTACACAGACAGTGCTGTTTGTTTACACAGTTGTCCATGTTATTTTAAAACTAATTACTGCTTGTAGGCTACACTTGAAGACAGTTTGAAGGCTGATTCTTATGTGTATTAATGGCTACTAAGTCCTGTTTATGGCTGCTACTTCCTAACCTAGGTCATGGAGTGGCAATAACCAACTATGAGGTGGAAATGTTTGGAAAGGAACATTGAACAAAATCTTTTGTGTCCAGTGAGGCTTTGTCTTATATTATTTATAAGCATGTAATTGAGAAATTCAAGAAATGAGCAGGTGATCAGAGAGGACTAAACCCCGCTTGGATAACCAATAAGCATTTGTCAGATTTTATCTTATTATTATGATGATACACAGCTACATACAAATTCAGGATTTGATTGATGTCTGTGCAGTTGAACATAAATACTACAGAGAGGGAGCTAGAAATTGTTGAAACCAAAATTACAATTCCTAATCTAGACTTGAGAAAATGATGGGGCATATGGATAAACATAGAACTTTCTCTGTAGGTTAGAATAATTTCACACACATTGATTATATCCCAGCTCATTGTGGCACACATTACACAAAACTAGTCACAATTAAATATGATTACGATATGCCATTGCCAGAAAAGAATAAACCTTGGTCAGTCAAGTCAGAAACAGTGCAAAGAATGTGCTGAAACAGAATTATGTTTAAAACTTTCAGAATGTGAAAGCCAGTGCACAAATTTAGGCTATGGAACTGTGCTGATATATTGGAAGCAGACAGAAAGCCTGGGACAAATCAATGACTTTAAATCTACCAGGAACAGACAAACCACTATGGAACTTGAAATAGGTAGGTAGCACCAGAACATTGGTTAAGAGATAAAGAGGACAAAGGAGAGGTTGAAACGTCCAGAGGGCTATGTTACTGAAGCAAACAAGAATTGTTACAGAATTTTAGGCAACTTATATAAAGATACCATCCAAAGAGCAGCTCAGTCTGTGAGACAGTGAAGAAGGGGGACCTGATAGAAGTATATAAGATGATGAGAGGCATTGATCGTGTGGATAGTCAGAGGCTTTTTCCCAGGGCTGCCACAAGAGGACATAGGTTTCAGGTGCTGGGGAGTAGGTATAGAGGATACGTTTTTTACTCAGAGAGTGGTGAGTGCGTGGAATGGGCTGCCAGCAATGGTGGTGGAGGTGGATATGATAAGGTCTTTTAAGAGACTTTTGGATAGGTACATGGAGCTGAGTAAAGTAGAGGGCTATGGGTAAGCCTAGTAATTTCTAAGGTAGGGACATGTTTGGCACAGCTTTGTGGGCCGAAGGGCCTGAATTGTGCTGTAGGTTTTCTATGTTTCTATGAATAACATATCATAACCAATGGAAGTATTTTACCTCAGGTGCATGACAGCATCAGACATTTTATTGCAGCATGTCTTGTCCAGGATATGGTAAAGATATTATGGATGACAACTATTCCAGAGTCATAGAGGCAGTAAGTGGCTGCTTAGCTCATTTTGCCCCTGTTGGCTTTTCAGAAAGACAACCACATTAGTTCCACTCTGTGCTTTTTACACACAGATCAGTAAGAATTATATAAAACAAGGATAAAAGTTCATTTGTGTTGAGACTTTCACAACTCAGGATACCTCAGGATGCTTTGAAAGTGTACCTGTTATATGGACAAATGCAGCAGCCAATCTGAAACCTGAGAGGAGAACCCCAGAAATACTCAGCAGACTGGGCAGCACCTGTTGGGAGGGAAACAGGCTTAATGTTTCAGGTTAATGATCTTTCAGTAGAACTTTTATGATTTATGGTCATTGACCTGAAACTCTGACTCTGTTTCTGTCTTCACAGATGTTGGTTGGCCTGCTGAGATAAATGAGCAGTTCATCTATTTGTACAGTGCTAACTGTGGGATCAATAGAGGAGCAGGAGAGTGGGAGGACTCCCTGCTGGTCTTTGAATAATGCCAAGAGATCTTTAAAGCCTACCTGAGCAGACTACGTGGCCCTGTCTTAATAGGCGGCATCTTACAGATGAAACTCTGACTGCGAATCTCCCCTCCAGGCCCTTACTGAAATGTTAAACATTTCTTATACACCGTCCTGGAGGGGGATTGAACACACAGCTCAACAAAGGAGCAAGACATCCCACATTCCAAAAGGCGAATACTTCAACCACATTGTTTTTTTAAATTATTTAACCACTCTTTGTTTATTAAAAAAAATCTTTCCATTAACACACACACATACACTTCTGCTAACGTTTATAGTTTTTAAATGCATAAACAATTTCTAAATAATTGGTCATTTGTTTTTACAGTTTCTGTCTTCCAAGTCATTTAAAATGAGATTATGGCCTTTGGATAGAAATTCAAAGGGAAGATCATTAAAACCTATCCTGGAGCTTTTTTTTGTTCTAAATATAAATCCAATTGATCAGATAGAGAATAGGGAGTGATTGGGCTTACATTCAAAGGCTGTTGCAGGCATGTGAAGTTCATTTGGATTGTACTGAGGTTAGATGCAGAAAGACTTAGGAGGATTAATTAGATAGTGCTGGAAAATGGATGCTGGGATTACGTGGTGTGATTAACCCACTCCCATTTGAGAATGCACACAAGCCACATGCTGCAGTTGAGTACCAACATTTTAGCAATCTTCCAGCGCTAGACAAGTCTTCATGCATTGTCACAGAGCATGGTTTTTTGAGTGTCCAACACCAGCTCAAGCTGGCCAGTTAAGTAAGGCCAGCCTGTGGTGGGAAGTGGTGGTTGGGTCACTGTCTCAGTCTCGGAACCGGCAACTGACAAATGGGCACCTGGATTTTCCGATACGTCTCTGGGGGACTTGGAGGAGAGAGTTCATGCACCCGCAGGACACCAGGATTTACACAGTGGGAAGAGGTCAATACAAGGAGGCAAGCCCAAGCAGATGAATGGATTGTGGTGGGGAATTCTGACAACATAACATGCATAGTTAAGGTCAGGGGATTATCTTCAAATCGCAGCTCTCACCAGTTGTGGCAATTACCCCACACATTGCTCAGTCCACCACATCCTCCCAAATAACCTTCATCAATAAGAACTCTTCTCTGACATACTCCACTAAATCATCACACACTTATCACTGTTCCAGGCCTCACTCCCACATCAGAATCAGAATCAGATTTATTATCGCTGACACATGACATGAAATTTGTTGGTTTACAGCAGGAGTACAGTGCAAAGACATAAAACTCTATAAATTACAAAAATAAATAAATAGTGCTGGAAAAAAGGAATAATGAGGTAGTGTTCATGGGTTCATGGACTATTCAGAAATCTGATGGCGGAGGGGAAGAAGCTGTTCCTAAATCATTGAGTTTGGGTCTTCAGGCTCCTGTACCTCCTCCCTGATGGTAGTAACGAGAAGAAGACGTGTCCTGGATGGTGAGGGTCCTTAATGATGGATGCTGCCTTCTTGAGGCACCACCTCTTGAAGATGTCCTTGATGGTAGGGAAGGTTTTGCCTGTGATGGAGCTGGCCGAGTGTACAACCCTCTGCAGCCTCTTTCGATCCTGCACGTTGGATCCTCCATACCAGGCGGTGATGCAACCAGTCAGAATGTTCTCTACTGTACATCTGTAGAAATCTGTAAGAGCCTTTGGTGACATCCCACTTACATCCAGCTTTTTAACCCTGGCAGGCACATTACCCAAACACTTTGCAAGGTTCCCACTGACGCACTTCCCCCTCTTCTGCAGGACATGATGGTTGGTGTATAACCGTCAACAAGCGCAGTGAACTGGATGGAGTCACTTGCAGCTTCAATTTCTTAACACTGGAGGAGAGGTTCCTGGAATCATACAGCATGGAAAGAGGCCCTTTGGCTGATCAGCTCCATGCTAACCATCAACTCCACCTTGGACTAACCCTACAATAATCCCATTTTATTCTCTCCACATTCCTTTGATGCTCCCCAGATTCTACCACTCACCTTTACACCAGGGGCAATTTACAGTGGTTGATTAACCTACCAACCCACACGTCTTTGGAATGTGGGAGGTAACCGGAGCACCCGAAGGAAACCCACGTGGTTACAGGAAGGAAATGCAAACTCCAGACAGCACCGGAGATCAGGATTGAACCTGGACTGCTGAAGCCATGAGGCAGCAGCTCTATAAACAGCAGTAAGCTAAGATAAGGTAAGATGATATCTCTATTAGTCACATGTACATCGAAACACACAGTGAAGTACATCTTTTGTGTAGAGTGTTCTGGGGGCCAGCCCGCAAGTGTCACCACGCTTCCGGCACCAACATAGCATGCCAACAACTTCCTAACTCGTACATCTTTGGAATGTGGGAGGAAACCGGAGCACCCGGAGGAAACCCACGCAGACACGGGGAGAACGTACAAACTCCTTACAGGCAGTGGCTGGAATTGAACCCGGGTCGCTGGCACTGTAAAAGTGTTACGCTAACCACTACACTACCATGCTTTTGCTCTGCTGGCATTGTCAGGGGTGGTGTGGAGGCAAATACAATAGAGGTGTTTAAGAGGCTCTTAAATAGGCACATGTATGTGGAGGGACTGAAGGGATATGGACATTGTGCAGCCAGAAGGGATTAGTTTAGGAAGGCATTTAATTACTAGATTAATTAGTTTGACACAACATTATGGGCTGAAGGGCCTGTTCCTATGTTGTACTGTTCTATGTTCTATCTGACTGACCATCAGAATCTGCAACCAACAACACTGCAGAGATCAGTGGAATCTGCATGCATAAATCTAACACTGATCTCCTTCCATGCTTCCTTCTGACTTCTGTCCTGCAGAAGGTTTGATGATCTATCTCCAATGCCCCTCTGTTAACCTTACCCTTAATGTTTTCCCTTTCCGATTAGCCACAAGCTCCCACCTTCCCTGGCAGCAAAAGGTCATCCACAGAAGAATGAAGATGTCTCCGATGCCTCCATCACTCAACCCAAAGTTGTTCAGGTATTCTGGTTTCCTCTCACATGCCAAAGACATAGGGGTTGATAAGTTAATTGGCCACTGTAAAGTGTTCCTTGTGTATAGCAAAGTGGTAGAACATAGGGAGGAGTAAATGGGAATGTGGAGAGATTCAAATGGGATTAGCGTAGGATTGGTGCAAATGGGTGCTCAATGGTCAGTGTCAACCTGATGGGATGAAGGGCCTGTTGCTGTGCTGTATGACCACAAGCTTTAAGCTTGCTCAGAACCTGAAGTCCATTCCTTTCAGCACAAAACTGACAGCTAGCTCTAGTGCAACATTTGCAGACCTAAGCATCCAACAGGGTCCATTAGCTGAAGTCTCAGTTTCCACTTGAAGTTGGGCATGAGGTCAAATTCCACCTTGCCTCCCAGGGAACTTAAACTCATCTCATTTAATATATGTGAAATGTTACAAAAAATATATAGCCTCAGTAACAGTAACCATGGAACTAGTAGACTGTTGTAAAGTCCCATCTGGTTCACTGATGTTGTTCAGGGAAGGAAAACTACCATCCATGCCTGGTTCGGTCTGTATGAGATTCCAGACCCACCAACGTGGCTGACTGTTGGCTGCCTCCTCAATTCAAGGCAATAATGGATGGGCAATAAATATCAGCATTCCCAATGACATCCACATCCCATGAATGAATAAAGGTAAAAGAACCAGTGCAGTTTCAGTGACTCCATTCATCTCAATGCGGGGGATTTGCTGAGAGGAAGATAAGATAAGGTATCTTTATTAGTCACAGGTACATCAAAACACACAGTGAAATGCATCTTTTGCGAAGAATGTTCTGGGGGCAGCCCGCAAGTGTCACCACGCTTCCGGCGCCAACATAGCATGCCCACAACTTCCTAACTCGAACGTCTTTGGAATGTGGGAGGAAACCGGAGCACCTGGAGGAAACCCAAGCAGACACGGGGAGAACGTACAAACTCCTTACAGACAGCGGCCGGAATTGAACCTGGGTCACTGGCGCTGTAAAACGTTACGCTAACCGCTACACCACCATAATCTAATATGCATATGTTGAATTAATAAAGTTAATTTAGAATCTTAGAGTCACAACCTCATACAGCATGGAAACAGGCCCTTCGGCCCAACTCATCCATGCCGACCAAGATGCCCATCTAAGCTAGTCCCATTTGCCTGCGTTTGGCCCATATCCCTCTAAACCTTTCCTATCCATGTACCTGTCTAACTGTCTTTTAAATGTTGTTATTGTACCCACCTCTACCACCTCTTTTGGCAGCTTGTTCCAGATACCCACCACCTTCTGTGTGAAGAAGTTACCTTTCAGGTCCCTTTTAAATCTTTCCCCTCCTTTAAATTACTGAATTGTTAAATTCAATGCATTTACATATGTAAAATTGCTTCTGAAAATGTGTCACTTTAAGATCCATAATATTACAATTGTTTTAATTTTTTTTAGTCTTTTCTCCCTTTTTACCATGTGGAAGGAGGCCACTCGGCCCATCGAATCCATGTCAATTCCCAGGAGAGTGATCCCATCTATCTCATCAATCCCATTCCCCTCTTATGTCCCTGTATTCTTGCAACTTATTCTCTCCCACATGGTCTTGGATTGTTTTGCCTTTAACCTACACTAGGGTAATTTACAGTGGCCTATTAACCTGTTACCATCACTTTGAAATGCGAGGGGAAACCAGAGCATCCAGCGGAAATGCACACGGCTGCAGGAGGAATGTACAAACTCCATGTTTCCCTGTCTCCGAAGGTCAGAAACTTTCCTCACATTCCGAGCTCTTCAACGGTTTTGACAGGAAGTACACCTGCCGTTTGTCTCTACGCTTTTGGAGTGGGGGCCTTGTTAGTTCCCCCGAACACAATAAAATAGGAGCAGCAGTAGGCCACTTTATTATCCATTCGTTATTATTCTGGCCGACCTCTGCTGGCCTCAACTCCACTTCGGTGCCAGTTCCTCATAACCCTCAATTCCTTGATCTTTCAAATATTTATTTATCTCCACTGTAAATATATCTAAGGATCTGGCTTCCACCACCCTCAGGGGCAGAGAATTGCAGAGATCCACTACCTTCTGCGAGAAGAAGTGACTACGTACTTCAGTTTTAACTGACCAACCCCTTGCTTGTGATTCTCCCACTAGTAAACACATCTCAACGTCCACCTTGACAAGCTCCCCCAGGATCTTATATATTTGAATAAAGTCACCTCTCATTCTTCTGAACTCCACAGAATAGAGACCCAAACTGTCCAGCATCTCTTGATAGCTCAACCCTCTCATCTCAGTAATTAGCCTGGTCAGTCTCCTTTGGACTGTATCCAATGCTAGTATATCCTATTTTGGGTAAGGGTAAGGGGACCAAAACTGTGCATGGTATTCCAGGTGTGGACTCACCAACATCCTGTACAACAGTAACAAAATCTCCCTAACCTTAAACTCCAACACCTTTGCAATAAAAGCCAACAGACCTTTTGCCTTCTGAACTACTTGTTGGACCTGCCTGCTATTTTTTGTGATTCATGCACTCAAACACTCAGATCCCTCTGAATTTCACTCACTTGCGGTCTCTCTCCATTTAGATAATAATCTGCCTTTTCATTCCTCACCGAAGTGCATGACCTCACATTTCCTCGTTAAACTCCATATGCCAGGTTTTCAGCCAATCGTTCAACCCATCGATATCCCATTACAGAATCACAATGACCACATCATAGCATGCCCTTCCACCTAGTTTTGTATCATCGGAGAGGCTCAGCCCTCTGAAGGTTCTTTCCCATCAGAAGCTGTCTTTCGGAACTTGATCCAGGTAAATGCAGGGACCCAGCAATCTGGGAAGAAACATCCCGTGCTTTGGCATCCAGGAAGTTGCCTGGATTGGAGAGCATGTTTTATGAGGATAGGTTGAGTGAGCTAGGGCTTTTCTCTTTGGAGAGAAGGAGGATGAGAGGTGACTTGATAGAGGTGTACAAGATGATAAGAGGCATAGATCAAGTGAACAGTCAGAGACTTTTTCCCAGTGTGACAATGGCTAACATGAGGGGACATAATTTTAAGGTGATTGGAGGAAGATATAAGGGGGATGTCAGGGGTAAGCTTTTTTACACAGAGAGTGGTGGGTGCATGGAACGCACTGCCTGCAGAGGTTGTGGGGGCAGATACATTAGGGACATTTAAGAGACTCTTAGACACATGAATGATAGAAAAATAGGGGGCTATGTGGGAGGGAAGGGTTAGATAGATCTTAGAGCAGGATAAAATGTCGGCCCAACATTGTGGGCCGAAGGGCCTGTACTGTGCTGTAATGTTCTGTGTTCTACAAATGGATCTGGTGTCACTGGCATGGCCAGTATTTACTGCTCATCCATTATTTCCCTTGGCAGTGAGCTGCCTTCATGAATCACTGCTGTCCTTCTGATGACGGGACTATTGGAGAGGGAGTTCCAGAATTTAAACCCAGTGAGGAGAAAAGAATGGTGATGTATTTCCAAGTCAGGGTGGAGTACATCTTCAAGGGAAATCTTTTTGGGGTAGTATTCCCTCATGCCTGCTCCCCTTTCCCTTCCATGATGCTAAAGCCATGGGTTTAGGAGGTGTTGTCAGAACAGCCTTGTTAAGTGCAGTGCATTTAATAGATGGTACACAGCCCAGTCTCCATGTGCTGGTGATGGAGGGAGTTAATGGAGCTCTCCATCAAGGGAGGGGGAGATGAATTGTGCTCTCTTGGAGTAGAAAGACTTCACTACCTCCCTAATGCAATACTGTGCTACAATCTGTAAAGTGCTGCAGATGTCCCCTGCTTGGATCCAAAGCTGTAGACATTGATGGTCACTGAGATCTTCAGTATCACTGGCAATGCGGTTCTGGCCCTGCTCTGTGGCTGGGCGTATCTCTATCAGCACCACCTTGGAGCAGCAGACTCCTCTGGTACATTGGTGAAATGTACCTACGAGAACCCTTTGTGTACAGCATCTCCTGCTGAGGGTCATGGTCTCCTTCCTCCCACTCCTAAAACATCACCTTGCTATAACCCTTCCCAGAGAAATGGCTAGCAGAGTCATGTCTGGGAGCTGTTGGGCTTGGAGCTGGGACTTCACAATGGATATCAGAATCTGTGTCGAGGGCTTCAACATCAAAAACAAACACTTCTCACCAACTGTCAGTCCCACAAATCAACCAGCAGCTAACATGCAAGGAATTGATGATGCCTTTCAATATCCTAGGTGGGTTTTCCACCAGCTAAATGCTGTGTTTACCTTTGTGAGCAGGACAGGTGGCACTTGCTGCAAAGTTGATATTAGATCAGTGATGCATGATTGCTAACTATGAATACGTCATGTCGCCTTATGCTGGCTGAGGTGGCGGATGACATGAGTTGCATGCATCGTCGTTTAGGAAATTCAAAGGAAATTGGAGCTCAATAGTACTTACAGAGCAAGATTTTGTGGACAAAGCCCACAAAGACAAAGAGTGAACGTTCCAGGTGCTGATGAAATTGGAGATTCTGCCTGAATGGTGTTTCAACTGCAATCAACCAGGCAAGTGGAGAGCATTCCATCAGAATCCATCCTTGTGCCTTGTGGGGGATGGAGAATATCAATAGTACCAAGGACAAAGTTTCAAGAGAGGAGGGGAAGAAAATGAATTGGAGAAACACAATATCCAATAGACACACAGGGTACTGAGAAGTAAGCTTCATACTGAATGATCCGGTGGCAATATCTCAAGTGTTACCATGGTAATGGGGTAAATATTCTGATACAATGAGGGGTAATTTCAACGAAACAGGCAAGATCCTGAATGGCAATTGTAGCAAAGAAACTGCAGATCAGAAACAAGGTCTGAAAAATTTAGAAGTACACAGCAGGTCAAGCAGCATCTGCAGGGAGAGAAACAGGGATGACATTTTGAATCAAGTGCCTTTCATCAGAACTGGAAGAATAAGCAAACAACCTCGATATGTTTTAGAGCAGAGGAGGACTGGAGAGATGAAAGTGAATGTCTCTGATAAGGTGCAGACAAACTTGTCAAGGTAAAATTGACTTGTAAAACAGCAATTGGAGACAGAAAAGGAAACAAGCTGAAACAGGAAGGTACACACACAGTGGTGCAGCTGGTAGAGCCACTGCCTCGCAGCATCAGAGACCTGGGTTCAATCTTGATCTCCAGTGCTGTCTGTGTGGAGTTTGGTATTGGTATAGGTTTATTATTGTCACTTGTACCAAGGTATAGTAAAAAACTTGTCTTGCATACCATTCATACAGATCAATTCATTACACAGTGCATTAAGGTAGTACAGGGTAAAACAATAACAGAATACAGAATAAAGTGTCACAGCTACAGAGGAAGTGTAGTGCAGGTGGACCATAAGGTGCAAGGTCATAACAAAGTAAATTGTGAGGTCAAGAGTCCATCTTATCGTATAAGGGAACCATTCAGTAGTTTTATAACAGTGGGATACAAGCTGTCCTTGAGGGTGATATGTGTCCTCAGTCTCCTGTATCTTCTGCCAGATGGGAGGGGGGGAGAAGAGAGAATGTCCAGGGTTGGTGAGGTTTTTGATTTTGCTGGCTGCTTCACCAAGGTAGCGAGGGGACAGAGTTCATGGAGGGGAGGCTGGTTTCCGTGATGCGCTGGGCTGTGTCCACAACTCTCTGCAGTTTCTTGCGGTCCTGGGCAGAGCAGTTGCCGTACCAAGCTGTGATGCATCCAGATATGATGCTTTCTAAGGTGCATCAATAAAAGTTGGCGAGTGTCAAAGGGGACATGCCAAATTTCTTCGGCCTCCTGAAGAAATAGAGGCACTGGTGAGCTTTCTTGGCCATGGCACCTATGTGGTTGGATCAGGACAGGCTATTGGTAATGTTCACTCCTAGCAACTTGAAGCTCTCAACCCTCTTGACCTCAGCACCATTGATGTAGACAGGTGCATGTACACCGCCCCCTTTCCTGAAGTCAATGACCAGCTCTTTAGTTTTGCTGACATTGAGGGAAAGGTTGTTGTCATGACACCATGTCACCAAGCTCTCTATCTCCTTCCTGTATTCCGACTCATCAGTATTTGAGATATGGCCTACAGCGGTGGTATCATCTGCAAACTTGTAGATGGAGTTGGAGGAGAATCTGGCCACACAGTCATGAATGTATAGGGAGTAGAGTAGAGGGCTGAGGATGCAGCCTTTTGGGGCACCAGTGTTGAGAATAACTGCGGCAGAGGTGTTGCTGCCTACCCTCACTGATTGCTTATTCTCCCTGTGACTGCGTGGGTTTCCTCTGGTTTCCTCCTGTTTTCCCCTACATCCCATTGACGAGTGGGTTGCTGGGTTAATTGGCCACTGTTAATTGCCCCTAATGTATAAAAGGGTGGTAGAATCTGGGGGGAGAATAAAAATTGAATTAATATGGGATTAATTCACACGAGTGGTTGATCATCAGCACGGACTCAGTGGGCTGAAGGGCCTCCTTCCATGCTCTATCTCACTATGATTCTATGATGAATCATTTGGTTCTGGAACCAACCTGCACAGCCCGAAGCTCTACCTCAGTACAGCAACACTACGACCACTTTGATCACTTTGCACTACAATGGACTTTTGTTTTGTTCTAATTGTGTTCTTTCTTGTAAAAGTTGTGTATACCTTAATGTTTAATTCATGTTCTTCTTGTGAATGCTGCTTATCTGATGCTATGTGCCTGCGATGCTGCTGCAAGTAAGTTTTTCATTGCACCTGTGCACACATGCACTTGTGCATATGAGATGAAACCTGACTTTGACTTTGATGATATAACTCTATGTGTGGAGAGAGAAAAGGGAGCAGTTACCTGAAACTGGTAAATTCAGTATTAAGCTCCTGTGGTTGCAATGCATCCAGAATGAAGATGAAGTTCTGTTTCTTGAGGAGAAAAGCAGACGGTCAACATTTCGGGTCAGGACGCTTCTTCAGTCCTGTTGACTGTCAGTTTTTCTCCACGGATGCTGCCTGGCCTCCAGCAGCATTGTGTTTCATCTAGATTCCAGCATCTGCAGTCCTTTGTTTCTCTGTTTCAGCTGCTACCTTTTATGATAACATGAATACACACAATCTCTGATGGTCCATGAATAATGGGAAGAACATGAACGTCTGGTTATTTATTGTGCCTCTCCTTATCCAAGAGGTGCCACACCCAATTCTGCCAGCTCTACTTGCACCTTACTTAACAACAGAGAACACAGCGCAGACCAACACTTAAACCTCACACCTTCCTGGTCCTCATGGTTTGGTGCCATGTTGTGAATTGTACCCAATGACCCATCAGCAGAAGTGAGAGAGGGTTTCAAGCAACAAGAGAAAGGTAGATAAAAATGGTGGTGTATTTTCTGAGTAGTGATGTTGGTGTTCAGGAGGACTTGGGTTGCCCGTAAACATGAATTACTGGAAGTTAACATGCAATGCAAATAATCAGGAAGGCAGATGGTTTGTTGGCCTCTATTGCAGGAGGATTTGAGAAGAGGTGTCTTGCTCCATGCTCCATATATTGTGCTTCCCCTTTTCCTATCTTCAGTCCTGAAGAAGGGTCCAGACCCGAAACATTGACCACCTGCTTTTCTCCACGGATGCTGCCTGGCCTGCTGAGTTCCTCCAGCATCATCGTGTTTTTCATCTAGATTCCAGCATCTGCAGTCCTTTGTTTCCCTGGTATTCTTGCTCCAATTGTGCGAGACTGCATCTGGACTGTTGTCCACAGATCTAGTCTCCTCAACAAAGAATGGTATACTTGCAATGGAGGGAGTGCAGAGAAGATTCACCACATTGATTCTTGGGATGGAGAGCTTGTCATGAGATTAAGCAGACTTGTCCCCTGCACACTTGTTTAGAAAAATGCAAGATGATGTCTTTAAAGTGTTTAGAATTCTTATGAGGCTTGACAGGGAAGTTGCAGGGATGATGTACCCCTGCCAGGGGTTTTTAGAATCAGGGGGCACAGTGTCAAAATAAGGGGAATATAAAAAGAAATTGCTTCACCCAGGAGGTAGTGAATCTTTGGAATTCTCTATCCAGGAGGGCAGTGGAAGCTCAGTCACTGAATATATTCAAGATCAAGATTGAAGAATTTTACATATTAAGGGAAACGAGGAATATGGAATTAGTGCAGGAAAATGGTTCTGAGATAAAATATCACCTACAATCTCATTGATGGCAAGGGCTGAATGGTCCATTTCTATTTCTTATGTTCTTGTTTTCTTGTAACAGAACAGATCATTTGTCATCAGAACAATACTTCTATTACCTCAGCATGACAAACCTGTGAGGAAACATTTGAAATTGTTGCTTATCTTGTATTAGTAGAAAGTATTGCAAAATAATCACCCATTTCCTGTCCACATATGAGAAGGAAAACAGGGTCCGTGAACATGAAAATTCAAGATGCATATCCCCAACACTCAATGGGACTGAGCAAGGAGAATCTTCACCCCAATACTTTCAATCCACAGCCTCATGGCAACACTGCTCATCCACCTACTAATCTAAGGTGGTTGAAATGATGCCTAGGTTAATTGGTCACTGTAAATTGCCCCTCGATGTAGGTGAGTGGTAGAATCTGGAGGAAGTTGATGGGAATGTGGGGAGAATAAAGGTTGTGATTGGTGTTTGATGGTCAACTCAGTGGGCTAAAGGGCCTGTTTCCAACTCTATGACTTTTGAGATTTGCTTTGCAGAATATCAATAATGTTTTTTATTGGTTAGAACAGTTTGTGGTAGATTGCCCCAGTACTGTTCCCTGAGCCTTTGAGTGTAACAAAAGCTATTACACCTATTCAAGACAGATTTTTTTCTAAATTAACTGGGTGCCAAGAAAATCTACCTTTCAGTAGAGAAATTTTTATCAAACCTTTTATTTTTTTCAAAAAAGCATCATCCATCTCCCGCAATTAAGCTGCATGTTTTAAGGTTGTTAATCTATATGCAGCTATATAAGACCCTGGTCAGACCCCACTTGGAGTACTGTGCTTAGTTCTGGTCATCTCACCATAGGAAGGATGTGGAAACCATAGAAAGGGTGCAGAAGAGATTTACGAGGATGTTGCCTGGATTGGGGAGCATGCCTTATGAAAACAGGTTGAGTGAACTCAGCCTTTTCTCCTTGGAGCGACGGAGGATGAGAGGTGTATAAGATGATGAGAGGCATTGATCATGTGGATAGTCAGAGGCTTTTCCCCAGGACTGATATGGTTGCCACAAGAGGACATGGGTTTAAGGTGTTGGGGACTAGTTACAGAGGAGACATCAGGGGTAAGTATTTTACTCAGAGAGTGGTGAGTGCGTGGAATGGGCTGCCGGCAACGGTGGTGGAGGCGGATACGATAGAGTCTTTTGAGAGACTTTTGGAAAGGTACATGGAGCTTAGAAAAACAGTGGGCTATGGGTAAGCCTAGTAATTTCTAAGGTAGGGACATGTTCGACACAGCTTTGTGGGCTGAAGGACCTGTATTGTGCTGTAGGTTTTCTATGTTTCTATGTTCTATGTTTAATCCTTAACTGATATTGGTGAAAATGCAATAGTAAGAAGCAAATAATGAACAGAAGCACAAATGGAATCTTGGTTTCTGGTTCATATCATTCTTCAGATGTCCACGATTGGTGGCACAGTGGTGCAGTGGTGCCCTGTGTTCAATCCTGACCTCCAGTGCTGTCTATGTGGAGTTTGTATATTCTCCATATTCCCACTGTGACCGTGTGGATTTCTTCCCTTAGCTCTATTTTCCTCCCACGTCCCAAAAGCCCGTAGGTTAACTGCTCACTTTAAATTATGTCATGAGTAGGGAGGTGATCAATCAATTAGGGAGGGGTTTATGAGCAGATGAGACAATTCAGGATATTCCAAAACTTCAAAACTAATGAAATACTTTTAAACTGTTGTTGCTGTTAAAATACAAGAAACATGACACAAAAAGCCAATGTCAGTTACTCTGTTTTTGTGATAATGGTACAGGGATGAATATTATATAGTAGAACTAAAATAGTACAATTGGCTCTTTTAAACCCACCCGGGAGGACCTCTTTTAACACTGCATCCATAAGACAGTATCTCCAACAATGCAGCATTCCCTCTGTATTGCTTCTGCAACAATGCAGAACTCCCTCAGTTCTACCCTTCTGGAAGAGCAGCAGTCCCTTAGTACTGCCACTGTACTTCCAACAGTGCAGCGCTCCTTCAGGACGGTACTTTTGACAGTGCAGCAGTCCCTCAGTCCTGCTTCTCCAACAGTGCGGCACTTCTTCAATTACTGCCCCTCCAACTGTGCGGCACTCCTATGGAATTGCCTCGCCAGAGGTCCTGCACTCTTTCAGCATTGTCCTTTTGATAATACTGCCCCTCCAATGTACAGCACTCCCTCACTACATCAACCCTGAGAGTACCGCACTCCCTCAGTACTGCAATTCTGACCGTTCATCCCTCCCTGAGTACTATCCTCCTTGATTTAGAGTCACAGGGTCATACAGTACAGATACAGGCCCTTCGGCCCAACTGGTCCATGCCAACCAAGATTCCCATCTCAGCTAGTCCCATTTGCTTGTGTTTGGCCCATATCCCTCTAAACCTTTCCTGTCCATGCACCTGCCCAAGTACCTTTCAAATATTGCCAATGTACCTGCCTCAAACATTTCCTCTGGTAGCTCATTCCATGTACTGACCACCCTCTGGGCGAAAAAGTTGCCCCTCAGGTTCCTATTAAATCTCTCCCCTCTCACCCTAAATCTATTCCCTGTAGTTCTTGATTCCCCAACCCTGGCGAACATTTATGAGCTCAGTTTTCTCAAGGGGTGGCTTGAGAACGGGAACGTTACATCTGTCATTCACAAAACTTTCAGAGGAACAGATTTAGAAATGGACACTGGGGGGCGCAGTGACACAACATATTGATGCACAGATGGGGACACAGAGTGACAGGTGAGAGCTGGTGGGCGAGGACGGGGCGGTGACAGTGTGAGGGTCACAACATGAGTGTCACAGTGTTAGGGTCACACACTGTTAGAGAAGAAGCTCAAAGTGTGTGGGTCACAGTATGAGGATCACAGGGTAAAGGTCACACAGTAACAATCACAGAACAGGGGTCAAGGAGTGAGGGGGTGTAGAGTGGGGTCACAGAGTGAGGGTCATGGAGTGGGGACACAGAGCGAGGGTCACACAGTGACAACCACAGAGCAGGGGTCACAGAGGGAGGGATATGGAGTGGGGACACAGAGTGAGGGTCACACAGTGACAACCACAGAGCAGGGGTCACAGAGGGAGGGATATGGAGTGGGGACACAGAGTGAGGGTCATACAGTGACAACCACAGAGCAGGGGTCACAGAGGGAGGGATATGGAGTGGGGACACAGAGTGAGGGTCACACAGTGACAACCACAGAGCAGGGGTCACAGAGGGAGGGATATGGAGTAGGGTCACAGGGTGAAGCCCACACGGTTACAATCACGGAGCTGGAACACGGAGCATGAATGTCACAGTGATCGTCACTCAGCAGGTGTCTAGCGACAGAATAGGAGTCACAGCCCAATAGGTCGAAGTTCGTTGTGTCACAAGAGGCCACTGTATAATGGCCACAGTGTGTCTGCTCAAACATTCAGCAACCTCTTCAGCCACATGATGCCAGCTTCTAACTTGAATTGAACTGCACTCATTAGGTAGTGGGAGGAGACAGGGTATCTTTTAACAAGGGCTGAGGAAACTGAAGGGATGTTTCTTCTCATCATTGAATCACGTGCTCATGGGTGCTCATGGTAACACCACTGACCGCCAGCCCCAGGCTCCGAAGGGAAAAGGAAAGGCATGTGGTCCTCTTCACATAGTCTTTACATATTCTCTACATACAGGAGCCTGAGGGCACCTTCCACCACGCTCAAGGACAGCTTCTACCCCACTGTGATAAGACTATTGAACACTTCCCTTATATGTTGAGATGGATTCTGACCACACGATCTACCTGGTTGTGACCTTGCACCTTATTGCACTGCACTTTCTCTGTAGTTGTGACACTTTACTCTGTACTGTTATTGTTTTTATCTGTGCTACCTCAATGCACTCTGTACTAACTCAATGTAACTGCAGGGTGTAATGAATTGACCTGTACAATTGGTATTCAAGACAAGTTTTTCACTGTACCTCGGTACAAGTGACAATAATAAACCAATACCAATACCAATAGTCAAACATACAGCCTAAATCCAACTGAACACATCCACAGTTTCATTTAAAACACAAGAATGCCGGGAAGTAGGAAAAGGAGTTGGCCACCAGGCCCCTCCCTCAAGCCTGCTCCACTATTCAATATGATCGTGGCTGAACTACCTCAGACCTCAACTCCACTTCTGTGCCAATTCCCCACAACCCTCAATTCTGCTCACCGGCAGTGTGGTCACGTCAATGGCCACAAGAAAAAATACCGATGAAGGAAATTGTTCAGCCCAATTTGAGCTTCTCGTTCTGGAAGAACGCCAGCTCATTCACTGAAACACAAGGCATCCATCTGGCCCACCATTGGATATACAACCATTTCTCCAGCCTCTGTGGTGGTGCTGCAGTGGTTAAGTTACTGGGCTAGTAACCCAGATGCTTGAGTTCAAGATCCACCAGGGCAATCTGTAGAATTTAAATTCAGTTAATAATCTGTTTTTTAAACACAAAATTAAGCTAATCTTAGTAATGATGACCACAAAATTACCATGTTGTGATAGAAGCTGGTTTACTCAGGAGATGAAATCTGCCTGCTGTAACTGGTATGGCCTCCATGTGACTCCATTCCCACAAAAATGTGGCTCAATCTTAAAGTTCCCTGAAACGGCCCGGCATACCACACTGTTCAGGGCGATGAGGCACAGCCAATAAATCTGGCCTTGCCAGTGATGTCCACATCCTGAAACGTGAATGGATTTGAAGTCTCACATGACGTGCTGCCACGACAACAGCTAACTCTGAATGGGTGCGGAGCACTTTGCATGAGAAGGAAAACATCCAGATGTTCTGGCCCATGTTGGAACATATCGTTTTGGAAGGGAAAGGAAGTGAGTTCCTACGGAGACTGTTGTCACACTAGGGAGTAATTACAGAGCAGGAGCGCACTGTGGAGTAATCTCGTGGTACGGTGTGCCAGACAGTGCTGCTGCCTCACAGCTCCAGGGACCTCTGGTGCTGCTTGTGTGAAGCTTGCTGACTCGCTCCTTGAGTTTCCCCCTGGTATTCTGGTTTACACGTTCTCTCTGTGACTGTGTGGACTTCCTCCCACATCCCTGAGATGTGCTGATAGGTTAACTGGCAATTGTAAATTATCCTTTTGTGCAGGCTAATGGCAAAAGGAATCAAGGGGAAATTGTGGGCATGTGAAGGGGTACAGGGAAATAAGGAGAAGGGGAATGGGACCAATGGGAGCCAGCATAGACCTGACAGGCCGAATGGTCTCCTTTTGTGCTGTAATAAGTATGAGAGCAATTTATGAGTACAGAAGTAATAGGACAAAACCAGCATGACTGAAGAAATCGATTAGAAGGAGCTCTTTGGATTCCCAGGGCATTGAGGCTGTCTCTTTGTACCAGGTGACCTGTACAAGAGTGGCCATTTGCAGTCTAGCAGAACTGTCAACACTCTCCTGGTGGGGGTATTAATTATAGGGTGGAAGGAGACTTTGTCATTGACCCCAGTACCAGGATCAGACTTTCCACACAGTACATGAACAGCCTGAACTGGATACATACCCGACAAGGAAGATTCGGCCATCTTTTGCACCCATGCAACTCAAATCAATGTGACTTTATCAATCAAAGTCAATGGAAAAACGTCATCAATAAGTGCCGATTCTGATCAATTCCAGGGTACATGGCTCAGATTCACGCAGTTGTGACAGCCTCCAAAACCTAGACATGTAAGCTGAATATAAGATGTAAGATACCACTATCTCTGTAAGAAAAGGAGGAGCATTTAGTAAATACTGATGGTAGAAGAAAGTTTAAACTTCATTGTCCCTTTGGCAAACCTTTGGATAATTACAGTGCTTTACAGCTTTTGAAGTACTTTAACAGTGGTTTCACAGTTTAAGCTGGAACAAGGACATGACTACAGCAACCTCCCATGTACTGCAAAATAATAATGGACAAAACAGCTCTTAATTTAGGGACAATAGCTGAGAGATAAATTGGGGAAATAGGAACACTGTGTTAATACCTCCTCTTCTTCTAAGTATTGCCACGGAGTCTTTTAAATCCACCTGAGGGAGTGGCAGGACTCTATTTAACGTCTCACCCAGAGGGCAACACATTTTGATGTGCAGCACTGAAGTGAGAGCCTGGATTTTTATGCTCAAATTTCAGGAGTGGGACCGGAGCCCAGAGCCTCCTGAGACCCAAGGTCAATGAGGGACTTCCTTAAAATCAGAGGGAGTTTATTCAGAAGAGAATTTGGGGAACATCTGAAATGTGGAAGCTTCACAATTTGTTGCAGGCGCCAGCTCAAATTGTAATTTTAAGTCTGGTGCTGGTAACATTTGGCCAGCCGGTGATACGGATGGAAACAGAAACTGATTCAGTGGAGTTAGATTGGCCATGGTCTCACTGAATGGTAAATAGATATGAGGGCAGATTGAGGGGTAGAACAGTGTAGTGTAACCCAGAGACCTGGAATAATGACCTGGCACAGAGATGACAGTCCAAATTTCTAGAGAACATAAATACAAATACACATGGAATCCAAAACAAGCTGGCTAATTGGATCCAACATTGGCTCGGTGATAGGCGGCAGGGGGTCACGGAGGAAGGATGTTGCAGATGATATGTTGTATTTAGATATATTTATTTATTAGTCACACATACATCGAAACACACAGTGAAATACGTCTTTTTGCGTTACTGAGAATGTGCCGGGGACAGCCCGCAAGTGTCACCACTCTTCCGGTGCCAACATAGCATGCCCACAGCTCCTAACCCGTACGTCTTTGGAATGTGGGAGGAAACTGGAGCACCCGGAGGAAACACACGCAGACACGGGGAGTCAGGGTCACAGATTACAAAGGTTTACAAGCAACCTTACAAAACACTGGTTAGACTGCACCTGGACTAGTGTGTGCAGTTCTGGTCACCATACCATAGGAAGGATGTGGTTGTGCTAGAGAGATGCAGAGGAGATTCACCAGGATGTTGCCTGGATTGATGGTCTTTAGTAATGGGGAGAGGTTGGATAGACTGGCTTTGTTTTCCCTGGAGTAAAAGGGGCTGAGAGGTGACCTGATAGAAAACTATAAGAGGTCATTATAGTCAGAATATCTTCCCCATGGTAGTGATATCTAGAATAAGAGGACATGGGCTTAAGGTGAGATGGAGGAGTTTTAAAGCAGAACTGAGGGGCAAGTTTTTTTGCACAAAAAGTGTTTGATCTTTGGAACTCACTGCCAAAAAAGATGGTGGAATCTGATACAATTACAAGGTTTAAGAAACATTTCGACAGGCATTTGAATAGGCAAGGCATAGGAGGATATGGACCTCATACAGGCAAAAGGGACTAGTATAGATGTGCAAAAAGGTTGGTGGCTGAAGGACCTGTTTCTGTGCTGTACAAGTCTATGACACTGTGACAATAAATAAATATGTAATAAAAAGATCTCATAATGGTGACTATTAAATACGAGATTGTTGTTAAAACCTGATTAGGTTCACCTTCAGGAAAGACAAACCAGCAACACTTATTCCAGCCCATGTGTGACATACAGCCAAAGCAAAAGGTTGACCCTTAAATGGTCTCCGAAACACCTTACTGAGACATTCAAACTACTAAATCCTCTTGGCAGCAAGAGCATTGTTCAAGAGGTAACTTGTTTCTAATGCGGAATTAAGGATGGGTGATAAATTCTGACCTTTCCAGTACAGCCCGCATACTAAAAAGTCCTACTCTCATTCCCATTTTCCTGTGTTCCCATTCCAAGTTAGGATGAATGTGAAACCAAAAGAGAACACCATTAGATTCTCAGTGCATTGCCCAGGGCTTAATGCCAATACATCAGAATAAGAAACAATGGGCCAGATGTGGCTACAGGAAGTAAAGTTTGGAAAACAAAAAGCTTGCAAAGAATCTGTTGACAATATTAAATAGTAGTGGGTGGGGCATATGTCCAGGCTTAAACCAGGCAGTTAATTGTACAGCAAATATAATCAATTTATTCAGAAAACAATTTACTTAAGCAGTAAAGGAAATGTAGAACTTTTGACAGAAACTATAACAATTTTTCAACTTCTCCAAATAAAAGTAGGGTAGTTTCTCCAGAAAAAAAATGTAACGGGCAGAGGATAGCTGTATACAGGTTATGGGCATTAAAAATGTCTGCGTTGCGGATGGGTGGTTTCCTGTAGATCTCCTGAGAGTTAACCTAAAACATTAACTCTGCTTTTCTCTCCTCAGATGCTGCCTAATTTACTGAGTGTTCTGTGCACTTTCTGTTTTATTTCAGATGTTCGGAGTCTACAATATTTTGGTTTTGTATCTTTTTTTTAAATTCCTTTATCCCTTGTTCAACATTTTTCATCATTTATAAAGTCTTTATTTCAGTTTTAATTCTTTTTAAATATTTCAGAATCATTCTAAGATTTGACAGCTGGCAAAGCTGGTGGCACAAATTTCAGGGCTGCGTTTCTCGTTGCCCTGTCATAAAATATGTGCTCTGAATCTGAATTGGGTTTGTGGGCTGACTGTAGGAGGCAATTGAAAAATTATCTTTTGGATTTGTTCTAAATTGACAAAATATAGTTCAATCAGAATACGCAGCTAGTTAACATTTTTCAGAAAGATCTCATGTACTGCAGATTATGATAAGGTACTAGGTTACAAGAGTATCTTGTTCCTTTTAGCTAACAAGGACAGCTATTCTCTTGCTCTCTGCCTTGCAGACTTGCCTTCTGAAAGGCATACATCTTGGAAGAAGTTGTATCAACTTTGCAGTTGTTACATGAATGCTAAATTATTTAATTAATATGGTGACTGCCATTAACGTATAAAATATATTGCTTTACACCACAACAACAATTTACAAGTACTTTTGAACTAAGTGTGTTTGAAGAGGAGAGCCTGACAACACAAGAAGTCTTGTAAAAGGAATTTACTGGGAGGAATGTTTCACATTGATCAGCATGACTTCTTTCATCTGAGACTTCTTACATCTGATAGACATCAGCAAAGACACATCAATAATCAAATCAAGTACCCAGGCCTGGATTGGACGGGAAATGGTTCACACATCAACATAAATTCACAAAAGGCTCCCACTGATATTTCAAACCAGAGGAAATGAGAAAAAGACACTTTAATCCAATATGGAACATCGCAAACAGTGCTGATACAGAACTGAATGTGTGCGAAGGAAAGGAGCACAGAATACCTGAACATAACTGCAAAAAGCAAGCAATCTGCTTTTATATCTATTTCAGAGAGTTGGGGATTTTACATGAACATTTCCTTTCCTGGAGCTTCATTCGTAGTCCAGATGCTGTGGATCCCGTGGGGGGCGTTAAACAAACTTGCTCCCCAGATCAGTATTTTTCTCTGGAATAAAACAGCCGATTCAGCTAATGTTGCTGCAGCATCTGTCGGAAAACAAACATTTGGTGGCATCGCCAAGTTGGCACTGTAATTGGTAGGTGTTGGAGATTTATTTATCACTGGACAGGAACTACCTTGGAGTAAAGCGTTAGTGATCTTTTTCTCCAAGAGATTCAGTTTTACTTTGGTTCTTTTCTAGACTCTTGCTCATTCCTGAATTTCATCTCTCCAATAGTGGCCACACCTTCAACTGCCACATAACGATAATGGCAACTTGTATTTATCCAACAGTCTTAATGAGAAAATATCCCCGAATCCTCCAAATAAAATTTGCCAGTGGACTGCATAAGTGTATATTAAAGCAAGTAGAAGTCTTAAAAAGCATCTTAAAAGGGGAAGATGAGGTGGATGGCTAAAGATCTATGGAGAAGATCCCAGAGTAGTCTGGCTCGAGAGGAGGTGTGGCTATACAGAGTCTACTTACGAGGCCAGAACCAGAGGAGACAGATCTCTTAAAAGGTTGTAAGGCTGACGGAGATATGGAGGGATATGATTAGGAAACAAGAAATAAAACAATTGATGTGTTGCTTCACCAGGAGCCATTGTAAGTCATTCAGCAAAGGAATGTCAAGTGAATGGAACTTGAACATGTTTTGAACATAGACAACAGGGCTTTGGAAGAGTATAATTTCATGGGCTGTAGAACATGGGAGTCTGCTCAGGAGTGAGTTGGATTGATTATTCTAGTCTAGAGGTAACAAAGGCAGAGCTGGCAATGTTCAGCATCAGTTGAACTGAGCTAGGGGCAGAGGCAGGCGAGGTTACCAAAGTGGAATTAGTGCTGTCACTGAAGTGTAGTCTAAGGCTTATCTCAGGCCAAATAAGACAGCAAAGCTGCAGCAGATTATTTTGATATTTCCTCAAATATCAGTGTAAATTACATGCTCAGGGTCTGGTGCAGGGTATGAAAGCACAGCCTTCTAATTCAGAGGTGGAAACGCTATCACTCAGCCAAGGTTAACTCTTAAATAAATTATGGCACACAGATCTGGCAAGGTTTGGACAACAAGAGGAGGAAGGGAGTACATTCTCCCACTGACGCTGATGGACCTTTGTTGCTCTTGCCAAATATTGGAGGATTTAAATACTATAGAGGAATTACTTCATGGATTTTGAAACTGCCTCCAGATGAAAAATACCAGGGCTTAATACTACCAGTGCTGATTTTAAAAATATCTTTAAAGTGGATCAACTCAGATTCACTTTGACCCCTTTCTGAAATGTTAATACTGCAGCCTTAAAATTAAATCTTGCAAATTTTAAGGTTCACACCCCTCCATGCGAGACCTCCTCCATGTAAGCCATCAAGGTCTCTATGTTTCTTTAAGTATATTCAAGAAGGAGTTTGATATTATTCTTAGAGTTAGAAGGATCAAAGGATATGGGGTGAAACCTGGACCAGGGTACTGAGTTTGGCTGATGGCCTTAATCATATTGAATGGTGGCGCAGGTTCGAAGAGCTTAATGGTCAACTCCTATATTCTGTGTTTCTGTCTCTGTATTCCTCCAATTCTGGTTCCTTACAAATTGCTACACGAATGCTTGTAGGTAGATACTCCTAGGTCCAAAGGAAAAATGCCAGGGAACAGCAATAACTGGATAACTATTACCAAAGAGTGCCACAGGCACAGTGAACCAGATAATATCACTCTGTACCTTTTGATACTACTGCTAGCTTAGCACCATCATGCACTGAAATCAGAAACATTGCTGATGCTGGAAATCTGATGCAAAATCAGAAAATGCTGGTCAGGCAGCATCTGGGGATAGAGAAATAGAGTTAATGTTTCAGGCCCTTCTGCTGATTGTTTCCAGCATTTTCTGTTTTTGCACTATCATTTATTTATGTGGCATTATTCTTACATTGGAAAAAAGCCTCAAAGCACAGTATACATAACAATTTCTTTCAAAGTAATGCAAGAAGTTTAGATGGGCATACACTGCTGCAAGATCCCTCAACAGTTGAATAACTGTTCCGTGGAAAGGGGAGATGAAGAAGAAATGTTGGCTAGAATACTCCTGGTATCCTTAGCCCTTTGAGTATGAAATACTTAATACCCACCTGAACACAGAGAAAGAGTCACAACTGAAAACCAGCTCTGCTAACAATGTGGCATTCCCTCAGTACTGCCCTGGAGTGTGAGGCTATTTTTTCCTATAACAGGGTAAATGTTTGGACTCAAAGGCAGACAATGTTGGCAACTGAACCAACCAAGAGATTATATTTCAAGACATCACTTGGCTTGCAAACTGCAGTAAGATTTTCATTGGTGAAAAGTCCCTTTGCTGGGGTGTTACACTGGAGTCTGATGATGTAGATAATAAAATAGTAGAGAACATTCCTGTTATTTGGAAAGTTGGATATCTTTGAGCTTGCCATGCAATAAAAAACTAGCCATATGCTTTACCCAGGCTTTGCTTTGTTTGTTGAACTTGCGAATCAAGAGCAGGGGTAAAACTTACATATCAAGATCAGGGGTAGAATTTACGTATCAAGAGCAGGGGTAGAACTTACATGTCAGGAGCAGGGGAGTCTACTGAGCCCCTCAAGCCTGTGCCACTATTCAATAAGATCATGGCTGATCTGACTGTAACTTCAGATCCATATTTCTATCTACTCTTGCTGCCTTTTCACCCCTTTGCTTAGCAAGTATCTATCTACCTCTGCCTTAAAAATATTCAAAGACTGCTTCTGCCAGTCCTCGAGGAAGAGTTCCAAATACTCACTACCTTCTGACAGAGAACAAAAATCACCCCATTTCTGCATGTGTTACCTGTTCATAGTGTTTCCTGGTTCTCAGTTCTTCCACAAGAGGAAAAATTCTCCCCACATCAGCGCTGCCAAGAACCCTCAGAATCTTATATGTTTCTTATATGTGGAGATATCAGAGGAAGGTTTTTTACCCAGAGAGTGGTTGGGGCATGGAATGTGCTGCCTGGGGCAGTGGTGGAGGCAGGTACATTGGTCAAATTCAAGAGACTATTAGATAAGCATACGGAGGAATTTAAAATAGAGGGATATGTGGGAGGAAGTGGTTAGATAGTCTTAGGTGAGGTTTAAAGGTCGGTACAACATGGTGGGCCGAAGGGCCTGTATTGTGCTGTACTGTTCTATGTTCTATGTTTTGATTGTTTGCCTCACTCGTCTAAATTCATGGATGCAAGCCTAGCCTGCCCAACCTCTCCTCATCAGACAACCTGCCATTCCAGGTAGTAGTCTAGTTAACCTTCTCCAAACTGCTTCTAATTTATTTACATCCTTTCTTAAATAAGTAGACCTTTGCTGTACTGCCTAACATTTGGAAAATCTCAAAAGTCTGGAAATTGTGATGGTTTGAACAGCTGAAGCGTTTGGTCACAACAGTTCTGCTCTCGTTATTAGTATAACATTTTGACCATACAGCCCATGACCTGCATCATAAACCAGAAGCCTCAATCCTGGTACAGATTTTCCAAACACCGGTATAAATTCTACACTGTGCTTGCCTGCTTTGTAAGATGGGAGCGAGAGGAAGAGACTCCACCAACTGCAGTTTAATACATTGTTGTGGTGTCCATGGTCTCTTTTGTTCTCCAACCCAAGTAACAAAAGTAGGTCTACCAACAAAACATCTTTCATCGAAGGTAGTCAACACTCATCAAACAGTGGTGTCTGGTTCAATAATGTATCATAGGTCATACCACATGGTGCACATAGTTCTCAAAATGTGCACACACATTGTATGTATATATTATCACACTGCTTCCCTTTAAAGAAGGTAACAAAGCGACGCAAGCCACCGACTATATGCAGATATTAAGGTATATCAATAATTATTTACATACTTGCCAAAATATATAATTAACTACTTATTTACCGAGACACACACACACACTACAGTTCTTAGATTTAACGAAACATTAATTTATTAATTTCTTTGGTCCTCTTGAACATTAAGCTAAACATTTCTACAGATTCTGCTCTGGGGGTACTGATAATTCCCATAAATGACTTTTCCAAATAAGCTTTATACATACTAATCTCACATTCCACACTATAATTGTGACCTCGGCAATGAATAACCAGAAATATATTGTATATCCCTTGAGCATCAACCGTAACACCAATTTAAGGATTCCCCATCTTCATGCCTTTGTGCTCACTTTGTCTCACGTTTTGACATCCACTTTGGTTTCCCGTGGACACTGGACTTTTTCTCTCCCCTGCTGAAGTTAGAAAATCATTGCCTGTGACCTTCCATCTCTGGATTGTTTCCAATGCACAACACCATCATTGTTTTCAGCCTCTCTTGCGGCAAATGGCTACATTGGATTCAGGCGAAAGACAAGGTCTGCAGTATGACTTTTCAGGTAAATATCTTTTAAGGGTCTAAAATACACTTAAACTTCCCCCAGAAGTTTCAAGTTTTAAAACCAGATGTATTCTATTAATAACATATTTTGTCACATTGTACAATTTCATTGCTTCAAGCAAAGTTTAGTAATATCTGCACAAATACAGACATCAACAAACAGAACAAATGTAGAAGCCTATCAGACCTGGTCTAATAAGATGGGCATACCAGTTTACAAGTCGCTACCCCTCCCTTTGTAGTCCCTTGCAAAGATAACCAAGAAGTAGACCATGTACCAGTGTTTGCAGTAATGCACATTCCCATTGACCATAGGTTTGTCTGTGCTTTCTGTTCGAAATTGGGTTGAAACTGTCCTGAATGAATTTCTGAAGAGAATCCTCACTGCAGCAGAGAGTTGACTTTGACCTCATCAATGGAGTGATAGAGTCATAGAGCGTGGAAACAAGCTCTTTGGTCCAACTAATTTGCATCAACCATCAAGCACCCATTTACACTAATCCTACACTCATACCATTTTAATTCTCTCTACATTCCTTTCAATGTGATCCACGTTCCATCTTAAGTCCCAAAAAGATAAAAAGCTGCCACTTAACACACAGTCCTACCTTTATTAAACATTTTTTTTAAAAAAGTTAATAGCATACTGCTAATTATGTATGAAAAGACATTAAAGAAAGACTTTATCCATTTTGTCCTCTGGAGACCCCTGCTGCATGGCAGAATTTTTTTTAAATGGACGTCAAGGGGACTAATTGTTTGCATTGTGAAGTAAGTTACTTTTGTACAGAAATTAGAGCACTGTATCAAATATTGTTCATATTGCTAACACCATTCTGTATTGTCCCAAAACAGCACAACCATCCTTTGAATGGAAAATGCTAACAATAATTACCTTTCTCAATAATACCTTGACATCCAAGGTAAACACACCTTAGATGTGTACAAAGGTTGCCCATAGAGTCGTAGAGTCATACAGCACAAAAAACAGACCCTTCGGCCCAACTTGTCCATGCTAACCAAGATGCCCATCTAAGCTAGTCACACTTGCTCATGTTTGACCCATATCCCTCCAAAACCTTTCTATCCATATTACCCTTCGAAGGTGGCAGCTTTCTTCTAGATTACTGGAAGAAATCTTGAAGTAGAACCATCTAATAATCATTTCCACCTAGCCATTTCTCTTTGGGTGCAAACAGTAAACAGTCACAAAGGAAATTCAGGAGCACAATATGGAGGCACAGAATGGGTAAAAGATTAGTGCCCATTTTCACAGAATTGTACGCTCTCTCTGGCATCTTTTGAAGCAGAGCTGAGGGAAAGCTACCTTTACATTTTGTTTTGAATCCAATGAGATGCCCTTCCATATCCACTGATTCCCTTATAATGATGGTCAGCACTTTGTACCTCAGCCTCAGTGGGGACAAGCTATCCATAAGCATGGATTGATTAGTTTTGAGACTCTGATATACGGAGTCATTTATGTTTGTATTATCTTCTGTTATAAAGGTCATCCAGTTACAGTGAAAAAATCATTCAGCACATTTTCCCATTTTGATCCTGTTTGTATCATTAAAAGTCACAGTCCTCTGATATCCTTCATACTCAAGGCTATGGTAGTATAATGGTTAAGTTACTGGACTAGTATCCAGGGGCTTGGACTATTTAACCAAAGACACGAGTTTGAATCCCATCACAGCAGCTGGGGAATTTAAGTTCACATAGGAAGCTAGGAACCATGAAACTACCGGATTGTTATTAAAAACGCATCTGGTTCACCAATCTCTTTCAGCGAAGGGTATCTGTTGTCATCATCTGGTTGGCCTTATAAGTGACTCCAGACCCACTAACGTAGTTGACTTCCAACTGAGCTCTAAACTGTTCCAGCAAGCCTCTCTATTCAGAGGGTATGGTTGATAATTCCAACATCCAAATACTGTGATCAAATGCGCAATAAAAATATTTCCTTAAAAAAAATCACTCCAACTGTATAAATGCAGTGGAGTCCCCACCCTGTCATACCTTTCTTTACCCTGGCCTGGGGCAGGTGTTAGGGCCTTATGCCAACTTGAAATGCCTGTGCCAATGTGGACTTATCCTGCAGCAGTCACTGCCACTGCAGGCTACACCCAGGGAAATGGGATAGGAGGGAGGAACCTCTATAACCTTGAAGCAATGAGGAGAAGCAGAGGGAAATAAATGTAATCTTTATCGTGTGTTACATATTACAAGGGAATTAAGATTTTGGTGCAGGCAGTGCATGGACGAAACTTTTCTTTCCTAACCCAATCAATAATTTTTAAGCAAAACTTATTCAGGGCAGAAGGGGGCAGATTTTGACTTTGTGTAAATTTAATGGTATCACATCTATAGTCTGCTTTACATTTCACCACACTTTTATTTCCGTTGAAGATAGTTCTTTATCTTAATATCCAGGTATAGTTCTTATGCGGTTTCTACTTGCATTTTTGTATTTCCCTTTCAAGATTTCTATTTCTATATTTCTATTCGCACCCACAGCTCTGCTCTCTCCCCCACCCCTTCCAGACCCAAAAGGGATAGGGTTCCCCCTTGTCCTCACATTTCATCCCACGAGCCTACCTATCCAGCACATCATTCTCCGCCACTTCCGCCATTTCCAATGGGACCCCGCTACCAAGCATATCTTCCCCTCCCCACCCCTTTCTGCCTTTCGCAGGGACTGCTCTCTCCATGAATCTCCAGTTCACTCCTCTCCCCGCCTCCCCCCACCCATCCCGCTCCCACCCCGGGCACTTTCCACTGCCCTCACCATAGGTGCAACACCTGCCTCTACACCACCTCAATCCAGTGATCCAAACAGTCCTTTCAGGTGAGACAGAGATTCACCCGCGCCTCCCTTAATATCATCTACGGCATTCGGTGCTCCAAGTGTGGCCTCCTCTACATTGGTGAGACCAAACGCAGATTAGGTAACCATTTCGTAGAGCACCTGCGCTCCGTCCGTAACCATGATCTGCATCTCCCTGTTGCCAGTCACTTCAACTCCCCCTCCCACTCCATCACTGACATGTCAGTCCTCGGCCTCCTCCACTGCCAGGAGAAGTCCAAATGCAAACTGGAGGAACAGCACCTCATTTTCCGTCTTGGGACCTTACAGCCTAACGGCATGAACATTGAATTCTCCCACTTTAAGTAAACCAAACCCACCCCCCACCTCTCCCAGCCATGCCTCTTCTTTTCTTCCCTCTCTCTCTTTTTTCTCCTTGCCTTTTTTTCCTCCCCTCTTGCCATGGGACGCCTGCCTCTGTACCTTTGCCCCATCCCCCAGTGGATCTGCTCTCCCCTCCTCCCCTGCACCTGCCTATCACTGTCTCTTACCTGCATCTACCTATCGCCACATTGTGCCCCCCCCCACCTCCCCACTTTTGTCCACCTATCACTGCTTTGTTTTCCCCCCGATACACTGGGCTTCCCCCTTTTCCTATCTTCAGTCCTGAAGGAGGGCCCTGACCCGAAATGTTGACTGCCTGCTTTTCTCCACGGATGCTGGCTGGCCTGCTGAGTTCCTCCAGCATCTTGTTGTTTTTTCATAGAATTCTTATGCTCTCTGTTGCAGACCTGAATAAAGAATGGCCCTTAGTCTTGATTCAGTGTGACAGGTGGGCACTTTTGGGCCAGAAGATTATGCATACTTCCTATCTGCCACTGGTAGGGTGCATTGTGTCTATTCAATGGGTACTAGCTAGCCCATTTTCTTGAGTGACTGTGCTTTAATTTACTGATCAATGAGCTTCAGTCCGACTCTATTGTCTACAGAAGTAACTACTGTTCTGAATGTTTTGCTGGCTAGGCAGTGTTTTGGGACATCCTGAAGTTAGGAAAGGTGCTATTTAAATGCAAGTCTTCCTTCATAAAATATGTGACTGGTGCCGAGAGGAACAGCAGCCAAATCTGCATTAAATACAATCAGTAATTTACCTTCTACAAACTTTCTTCTTGTATGTCCTCAGATTCAGACTCTGAAAACAGTTGTAGCATGGAAGGAGGCCATTCAGCCTGTCAAGTCTCTCACCGGCTTGATGCAAGAACAAGCCAGTTAGTGTCAGTTCTCTGATCTCCACAGCCCTGCAAAGCCTTTCCTTTCAGATACTTGTCCAACTCCTTTTTGCACCCCAACAACCGAGGCTACCACTGACCACACATTCACCATTAGGACAGATGTTCTTGGTTGGGGACAGATGTTTTTTGTTGGGGACAGATGTTCTTGGAAAAGTGCACAGCAGAACTGTGGAGGTTGTTTAAAGAGTACTTGCATGGGGTTCTGGATAGGTTTGTCCCATTGAGGCAGGGTAAGGATGGTAGAGTGAAAGAACCGTGATTGACAAGAGATGTAGAATATCTTGTCAAGAGGAAGAAAGAAGCTTACCTGAAGTTAAGAAAGCAAGGATCAGCCAGGGCTCTGAAGAGTTACAAGGTAGTCAGGAGGGAGCTTAAGTATGGACTTAGGAGAGCTAGAAGGGGGCATGAGAAGTCCTTGGCAAGTAGGATCAAGGAAAACCCCAAGGCGTTCTACACGTGTTTGAAGAATAAGATGATGACTAGAGTGAGGGTAGGACCGATCAGGGGTAAAAGAGGAAACATGTGCCTGGACTCAGAAGAGGTAGGGGAGGTCTTTAATGAATACTTTGCTTCGGTATTCACCACAGTGAGAGACCTTGACGTTTGTGAGGATGGCGTACGACAGGCTGATATGCTAGGGCATGTCGACATGAGGAAAGAGGATGGGCTGGAACTTCTGAAAAACGTTAGGATAGAAAAGTCAGTGGGGCCGGACAGGATATATCCAAGGTTATTACGGGAAGCAAGGGAAGAGACTGCTGTGCCTTTGGAGATGATCTTTGCGTCCTCACTGGCCACAGGAGTAGTGCCAGATGATTGGAGGGTGGCAAATGTTGTTCCTTTGTTTAAGAAAGGGAGTAGGGATAACCCTGGGAATTACAGACCAGTGAATCTTACTTCAGTGGTGGGCAAATTACTGGAGAAGATTCTTAGAGACCGGATTTACGGGCATTTGGAGAAGCTTAGGCTGATTAGGGACAGTCAGCATGGCTTTGTGAGGGGCAGGTCGTGCCTCACGAGTCTGATTGAATTCTTTGAGGATGTGACAAAGCACATTAATGAAGGCAGAGCAGTGGATGTGGTGTACATGGATTTTAGTAAGGCGCTTGATAAGGTTCCTCATGGCAGGCTCATTCAGAAAGTCAGGAGGCATGGGATCCAGGTAAACTTGGCTGTGTGGATTCATAATTGACTTGCTCATAGAAGATGGAGCATATTCTGCCTGGAGGTTGGTGACCAGTGGTGTTCTGCAGGGATCTGTTCTGGGACCCTGCTCTTTGTGATTTTTATAAATGACTTGGATGAGGATGTGGAAGGTGGGTTAGTAAGTTTGCTGATGATACTGAGGTTGGTGGTGTTGTGGATAGTGTAGAAGGTTGCTGTAGATTACAACAGGATATTGATGGAATGCAGAGCTGGGCTGAGAAGTGGCAGATGGAGTTCAACCCGGAAAAGTGTGAAGTGATACACTTTGGGAGATCGAATTTGAAGGCAGAATACAAGGTTAATGGCAGGACTCTTAGCAGTGTGGAAGAACAGAGGGATCTTGGGGTCCATGTCCATAGATCACTCAAGGTTGCCACGCAGGTCGATAAGGTTGTTAAGAAGGCGTATGGTGTGTTGGCCTTTATTAGTAGGGGTATTGAGTTCAAGAGCTGCAAGGTGATGTTGCAGCTCTATAGAACTCTGGTTAGACCACACGTGGAGTATTGTGTTCAGTTCTGGTTGCCTAATTATAGGAAGGATGTGGAAGCTTTAGAGAGGGTGCAGAGGAGATTTACCAGGATGCTGCCTGAATTGGAGAACATGTCTTATGAGGATAGGCTGAGTGAGCTACGGCTTTTCTCTTTGGAGAGAAGGAGGATGAGAGGTGACTTGATAGAGGTGTACAAGATGATAAGAGGCATAGATCAGTGGACAGTCAGAGACTTTTTCTCAGGGCGACAATGGCTAACATGAGTGGACATAATTTTAAGGTGCTTGGAGGAAGGTATAAGGGGGATGTCAGGGGTAAGTTTTTTTTACACAGAGAGTGGTGTGTGTGTGGAACGCACTGCCTACAGAGGTTGTGGGAGCAGATACATTAGGGACATTTGAGAGACTCTTAGATAGACACATGAATGATAGAGAAATGGGTGGCCATGTGGGAGGGAAGGGTTAGATAGATCTTAGAGCAGGATAAGGTGTCGGCACAACATTGTGGGCCGAAGGGCCTGCACTGTGCTGAAGTGTTCTATGTTCTGTGAAGAGGATTTCCACATGTCACTTCTAGTTCCTTTGCAACTCACTTTCATTCTGTGCCCTCTGATTCTGAACCCTTCTGCCAATGGGAACCATTTTTCTCTATCTACTCTTTCTATATCCTTCATGATTTTGAGTTGATCAATCAGATTCCCCCTCACAATCTCCTCTGTTCCAAGGTGAACAACCCCAATTTCTCCAGCCTTTCCACATAACCGATGTCGCTCATTCAGTAACTCCCTTCTGTACCTCCTTCTACGTTGTTAGCATAGATGGGCGAAAAGGTTGGCATGGACATGATGGGCCAAACGGCCTGTTTCTGTTCTGTATAATTCTTTGACTCCTTAAAGCCTTCACATTGCACCCAAAACTGGACACAATACTCCATTTATGGTGTAACCAGTGCTTTGTACAAGGCTCATCATTTTCAGAACTTACCTTTGAACGTAAACACTGCTTTGTTTCCAACCTCGGGAACAACATCTGCGTGAAAATGGTGAACACACAAAAGAATCAAAGCATTTACACAATTAGTCAATGTCTTTAAAAAGATCCCATGTCCTTCTCTCCACATACTTTCCAAGTTCAATTCTTTGAGGAATTCTGGAAATACGTTTTTGCTTTACATTCTAGCCCTTATGCTCTGCAGATTCTCATTAAATTATACCCTGACAAACCAGACGGTAGCAGAAATGAATCATTAAATTTTGCAAGTTGTTAAGATAGCGCACCATAGAATCCCCAGACTGCGAGGAGTGGAAAAAAAAGGCGACATGTCTCATCATCTTCTGAGATGCTCAACAAGGCATGAAAAGCTATGACATCAATACTGCTAAATCACAAGGGAAAATGAATGATGTTATTGCGAATCTTAACATCAATCACTGCAAATACAATAGGAAACAATATAGTTTTGTTTGCATTTCAGAGGTGACAAACCACTCTCCTGGCTGACTTAACATAGTCACTTTCCATTAGTTAACACAAGAGGCAAGGTTGGAATTAAAATGTGGCCTTCAGTTGCTAAGCATTCAAGTCGCCTTGATATGGTGGTTAGATTCCCATTCATCAGCTGACAACAGCAAAATGAAAGAAGTTTGGAGGAGAGAAAAAAAGCTGATAATAGTGTCCAAAGGAGGGGGATAATTAGCGGTGCCAGCCTGCACGGCTGTGTGTGGAAACTTTCCGAGCGGCAAAGTGAAGACTGTCACAGAAAATTCAAAACTCCTGTATACAAACTTGACCCGGACACTTCTGTAGGAAGCAGTTCCTTTGCAGTGCAGTGTATTGATGTCAAAGGGCTGCAGCAATGAAAGCACTAAATAAGATGACTAAGGCCTCAAGAAAGAATGGAATCAATACTTTTGATTTAATCCATTCAGAAAGAAAGGTATTAAGTGCCACTCTCGAATTAACTGGTTAAAAAGGGAGGGGCATAGCCATATAAATAAATTATCTGAGTACTCCAGGGTATCCATTAGTTTTTAAACTCATCTTTACGCTTTAGAAGGCTAATATTTTGTAATAGGTGTTAAATACATGGATGGAAGTTTTAGACTGTTTCTGAGGAATGAGTATTTCAAAGGTGTAAAAAACCCTTCAGCATCACATTGGTGCAGTGAGAATGTATTACATGGTTCAGTTAGCCCATACTTTTATTTCACTGGATAGATTATGTTGGTCTGAAAATGTGCACCCACATAATAGAAGCAGGAACCAATTAGCGCTGGATTAACATTCATGGTTATTTACAGTTGCTTTTGTGCTTTGACTTCCTAAAATTTCACAACCCAAAGAATTAGAAAAATGGGGCTGTTTAGACGCGAGGTGGAAGGAGGTGACTACAGGCTTTGTGTAGTCACCACCTCTCTCATTATGGCCCCCTCAATCAACACTCCGCACACAGGAAGCCGCAATAAAGCCCATCTGCCACGGCTAATCTGCAGGCAAACCCGCGCCCACGGTTGTGCCTGTTACTCCTCAGACTTATTATTTTCTGATCCAAAGCTTCATCAGGGATCAGCCAAAGTCCATTTAAGTAAATAATAGCAAGAAATAACGGGCTTAGCCGAGTCTGGGAGGAGGCTGAAGACCAGGCTTAAGTTGAAAGCTCTGATTAATAGAGTAAAGTGGGGGGTTGGGGGATGGAGGAGGGGGGGGTGGGAGGACAGAAATGACCTCAATCTGCTCCAGAGAATTCCTGAACCTTGGTTGTCAGGGCAAGTGCTACCATCTGAGCTGTTAGTGACCCTTGCATTTCCTTCGCTTTGATGAAGCTGAAAATGGGGAACTCTTAAGGTTCAGCAAGGCCCCAGATCTCAGCTGGAGAACCGTCTGGATTCAACCTGTTGGGGAAAAAAACAACTTTGGTTAACACAGGGACTCTTATAGGTCGGATCCAAACCAGCTCCCCCCTCTGTAAAGGGTCTTCACCGTTGGAGTTCTAATCACCTTTCAATATGTCAAACTGCACTATTAGAAGTTTCCTAAACTGCAGCACAGATCCCATGTTCACTCTTTACCTCAAACTGTGAGGAAGTTTGTTGCTGACTCTCTATGCCACAATATAGTCTAAGTTTTACTAACTCTTCATGTACAGGACGGGGTGGGGGGGGGGGGGGAACAGAACATTGGCATCAACCTATCAATGGCTTCCAACTATTTCCTGTGTTTTGGGTTACTTCTCCCTCAAATTCCTCCCTCTTTGTTCATGATTCTCTCCAGCTACCCTCTGGTGTCTTGCTCAGGAAGCCGTTCTTCCTGCACTAGCCTGAACAATTGGTTTAAAGAAGCTATTTGACTACATGCATTTAAGGTGAGAGGGGGAAAGTTTAAAGGAGATGTGTGGAGCAAGTTTTTTTTTGACAGAGAGTGGTAGGTGCCTGGAACAGGCTGCCAGGGGAAGTGATGGAAGCTGATATGATAGTGGCATTTAAAAGACTGTTGTGAGTATGCAGGGAATGGAGGGATATGGATCACATACAGGCAGAAGAGATTTAGTTGAATTCCGCATCATGTTCAGCACAGACATTGTGGGCTGAAGGTCCAGTTTCTGTGATGTACTGTTATATGTTCTACATACATGGCGTACCATAATCACAAGTCTAGCAACGTTGTCCACAAACATGAACTCTCCAGTACTGTACCATTCTTCATAGGAGTTCCAGGGGACATGGAATTAGGGCTCACCTCCAGAGATGCTATTCCTTTAGAAGGGCTGAATGCACTCAAGAAATATTCATTTGCTCAAAATGGCATGCCAGCCTGTTGTCTACAGTGCACCAGCCAGATGGTGCCAAAGTTATTCTAGGTACATGTGATCTGAGAAAATATGTCAAATACGTGAGCACCAATGGCAATCTTTCTTGGTGAAAGGCATGTGTGGATGTTCAGAGGGGTTGGAATACCATCCTTAGAAATTTATATCTGGGTTTCTAATGGGAGCAGGTGCTTCAGACATTATGGTGTGTTTCACAAATTTAAATATTTAAATTGAGCAGATGGCTCGAAGTCCCTTGCATGCAGGTTTTGTTCTGCAAAGTCCCGCCACACTTCCACTGTCTGAGCACATTAGATGTGACAAAAATCTCAGGAATCCCGACTAGAATCTTGAGGCCAGGCTGCTGAGGTACTGGAGTGTATTTGGCACCCACCACTCACGTCTGTTTGTTGAAAGGGCTTTTCCTTCCATGCACTCATTTTACAGGCTTTGCTGGCAAAACCTGGATTTTTTTTGTCATCTGAAATAAAAGCAGAAAAAGCTGCAAATATGTAGCAGAACATGTGGAGACAGAAATAGAGATAACACTTCAAATTCATAACCTTTCCATTTATTGGCCACCTCTCGTTGTCCGTGACAACATGGCGGTGAGCCATCTTCTTGAACCACTCTGTTCCTTCTGATGAAGGTATTCCTACAGTGCCGCTGGGAAGGGATATCCAGGATTTCGAACCAGCTACGATGAAGGAACAGCAAGATATGGAGTGTGACCTGGAGGGGAATCAACATGAGGTGGTATTGCCACTGACCGGCTGCCCTGGTCCTTCTTGGTGATAGAGGTCCTGGATTTGATCGGTGCTGCTGGAGTAGCCCAGGCAAGTAACTGCAGTGCATTTTGCAGATAGTACACACTGCAGCCAATAAGTGCCAGTGATGGAGGGAATGGCTATTTAAGTTTAAAGATGTGGTGCTAATCAAGGGGCCAGTTTAGAGCTTCTTATTGGAGAGGCAGTCCCATAGGCAAGTGGGGATTACGCCATCATATTCCTGGCCTGTTCTTGTAGATGGTGGTAATTGGAATTGATTTATTATTGTCACTTGTTCCGAGGTACAGTGAAAAACTTGTCTTGCATACCGTTCATAAAGATCAATTCATTACACAGTGCATTGAGGTAGTACAAGGTAAAACAATAACAGAATGCAGAGTAAAGTGTCACAGCTACAGAGAAAGTGCAGTGCAATTAGCAGACGAGTCACTCGTTTCAGGATAGTCAGCCTCTGACCTGCTCTTGTAGCCAGAATATTTACCTGGCTGGTCCAGCTGAGTTTATGGTCAGTTGTAACCCCCAGGATGTTGATGAAGGGGGACTCTTTCATGGTAACATCAAAGAATATCAAAGGTTGTTGGTTAGACATTGTTCGTTAGAGATAGTTCCAAGATTTAGACCAAGTGACAATGAAGGACCAGAGATAAATTTCCTAGTCAGGATGGTGTATAACTTGGAGAGAAGCCTGCAGATAGTGGTGTTCCCATGTGCTTGCTACTCGGTCTTTTTACGTGGTAGAGGTTGCAGGTTTGGGAGGCCTAGGGGTGTCAGGAAGTGAGTCATTTGCTGCAGAAATCTCAAATTCTGACGTGATATTGTGGCCACAGTATCTGCATGTCTGGTTCAGCTGAGTTTCTGATCTAGGGTGAACCCCCAGAATATTGATTGTGGGGGACACGAAGGTAATGCCATTTAATGTCAAAGGGTGTGGTTAGACTCTAAATGATCATTGCCTAGCTCTTTGGAGAATGTTAGTAGTCACTTATCAACCCTTGATCTTGGTCTTGCTGTATGTAGACATGGGCCGCTTCACGTTCTGAGGAGTTGTGAATGGAATTAAACTTAATTCTCACTTCTGACTTTATCATGAAAGGAAGGTCATTGATGAAGCAATTGAAGAGAGTTGGGCTTAGAAATTGCCCTAAGAAATTCCTGGGGCTAGGATAATTGACCTCCAACAAGCACTGTCATTTTCCTTTGTGCTTTACTCCAAACATTGGAGTGTTTCCCCCTTGATGCCCATTGATCAGTTTTACCAGGGCTCCTTAAAGTCACACAAGGTCAAGTGTAGCATTGATATCAAGGGCAGTGACTCTTGCCTCACTTCTAGAATCCAACTTTATTGCCCATATTTTCACCAGGACTATGGCGAGGTCTGGAGCCAATAGGTCCTGGTGGAATCCAAACCAGGCATCAGAGAGCAGGTCATTGAAATGCTGATTATGAATGTGCAAAAGCAGAAAATCAGGCACCCCTGTCCTTCCCAGCACTGCATAGTGTTGGTGAAGTCCACTGACGAGTTCCCTGCTCAGGCCTTGGTTGAGGTCACCTGACTCAATGCAAACTTTAATCCAACCCCAACATCCTCCTTCTCTATAAGATCATCCTAATCACTGCCTTAACCAGGTTAATCATCAGTGGAATAACACACAAAATGCTGGAGGAACTCAGTGGGTCAGGCAGCATCTATAGAGGGAAATGGACAGTCGACGTTTCGGGTCGAGACCCTTCATCAGGATAGTCCAGAAAAAGAGTCTCAACCAGTCTTCTTCAACTGTCCATCATCTCAATATTCCGTTTGGATAATAAAATGAAACCATAGGGCACCGTACCTGTGTAGAGGAAGATATCTGATCAAGTGCGATTTCCTCTCTCCTCTGAATCCTGGTGGATCCATAATGCCATATGCATCCTCGTATCACAGAGACATGTAACCAGTTCAGGTAGAAGCAAACTTTTGTTTGGAACTTCCGCTTGCCCTCTTTTTCTCTGTCTCTCTCTCTCTCTACTTCTCTCTCTCTTTCAGTCTACTCTCTCTCTCTCTCTGTCTTTCTCTCTGTCTTTTCCTCTCTATTTCTCTCTCTATTTCTCTCTCTCTCTCTCTGTCTTTTCCTCTCTTTGTCTCTTCCTCCCTCTGTGTCTCTCTCACACATACGCACAAAGAGCAAGAAACACTTTCAGAGGAACACTCAGTCTATGATTCAGAGATTGGCTTTTAGTGCAAGGAATGCTCCAAGAATAGAAGGTTTAGTCAGAGACAAATAAAGGAAAAAAAAATCACCAAGGAGTCAATCTTCTTTTCCCTAGGCAGTCTCTCAGGGTCGGAATGACCTGCTTCCACTCCCGTTCTGTGGGGTCTGGAGGTGGCAGATGTGGGAACTGCAGACTCTTTGCCAAGTGAACAGGTGATGTGGAAGGTAGGTTGGTGAGGATGTTCTGTACTCCTTCCTCTGTTTGTATTTGACCTCCACATGCTTTTGTTGTAGAGAATTGAGATGCTTAGTGCCTCATTGCATGCTCCTTCTCCATCTTGAATGGTCGTGATTCTCAAGTGTGGATGAGAACGTTACATTTTTCCAAGGAGATTTGGAAAACATCCATGAAGCATTTTTTCTCTCTTCCTGGAGAGTGCTCATTCTGACAGAGTTTAGAACACAGTGTTTTTCTCGGGAGCCTGGTTTCAGGCATTTGGTATTGTTACTGGTTAGTATTGGTTTATTATTGTCACTTGTACTGAGGTACAGTGAAGAACTTGTCTTGCATACCGATCGTACAGGTCAATTCATTACACAGTGCAGTTACATTGAGTTAGTACAGAGTGCATTGAGGTAGTGGCCTTCACTTGAAGGATGTGGCCTGCCCGCGAGAACTGATTGTGTGCGATAAGGGATGTTGGCCAGGGAGAGGAGGCTGACATTAACTTGACTATCCTGTCAATGAATTTGGAGGATTTTCTGCAGGTAGTGTACCTACCAGAGCATTCTGGTACCTGCTGTAGGTAAACCCTGTCTCCAAAATATACAGAATCACTTCTGCTCTGTAGATAATGAACCATGCTGGGTTGAGGTCCTGTTCTTCAAGCTATACCTCACATATTATTGGTATTGGTATTGGTTTATTATTATTGCTTGTACCGAGGTGCAGTGAAAAACTTGTCTTGCATACCGATCGTACAGGTCAATTCATTACACAGTGCAGTTACATTGAGTTAGTACAGAGTGCATTGAGGTAGTACAGGTAAAAACAATAACAGTACAGAGTAAAGTATCACGGCTACAGAGAAAGTATAGTTCAGGTAGACAATAAGGTGCAAGGTCATAAGGTAGATTGTGAGGTCAGAGTCCATCTCATCGTATAAAGGAACTGTTTCAGGAAACTATTTCCTATTATTTGAGAAGGTTTGGTACCATGCTGCAGGAAGTTAGTTCAATGTGTGCCTGAACAAGTTGCCTCAGTATGGACATTTGTACTATGAGGAGATTGGAACAGGGGAAGCTTTAAGGAGACTCTCCAAATTGGAGAGCATCAGTCTCCTATTCCTCCAGTGATGCCAGGTCAAAAGAACACAGGCAGCATCACTCACTCTATCACCGTCTTATGAACCCCAAAGCACATCCTTACACAACTGGTGTACAGTGGTGAAAAATCTCCCCTAAACCATCCCAGAGGTTGAGAGTGCTTCTTCAACACAAGCATCATTTGGAGATGTGAGCACACTGACGGCACAAACCAGTTGTAACTCATCAGTGGCAAACACTAAAATTAGTTCAGTGTCAGCATTACCCACCAGCTCAGAATCATGTTACTCTAAAAGAGACTTGGACATTTCTTTCTGCATGAATCAGACTCTTTGGGTGGCACATGGAAGGCAACTACCTGCAATTACCGTCCCATACACTCTTAGTAATTTAAGATATCCCAATGGTATACCAAGTATAATCATACAAATAAAGATGTTGCGTTAGGAACCAAATTCCATGTCTTTTGGTAAAGGGCTTAGCTCTGTTTAAATCAGAGCAGAAGACACATTTTAGAAAGCTCTTCGTTCCAAAGACACGACATCTAGCAATGCAATGAAAGCTTTACCCCTTTTCTCCCCAGAGTTTACTCCTCACATTGCCCTCGAGGTGCAAGAAATTGCTGGGTTGGCCAGCTTCTTTCTTGCTGAAACTAATAGTGATAATCCTGTCATATTAAAAGCCAAGGCTAAAAAACAATCTAATCTGCACAACCCTCTAGAAATCAATAAATAACAAAATGAAAATGTAAACACTGCAGAGAGTGACCACGTTATAACCAGACAGAATGAGCATGATTGGGTTATTTAGCTGGAAGTGGCTAAAATAATTTTACACTTGGAATTTATGAGCATCTATCCTCCACTCACTGTCTTAAAGAGAAATGTTCCTGCCTTTATTGGAAACTGTTGGAGTTTCTGTATCCTCTGTTCACCATACAAACCTATTTTTTTCAATAAATTGAGTTTGATTGCTTGCAAGACTGGAACAGGTCTCAGACAACACACAATGAGAAGCAACAGAAGCTTGCATAAATAAAACTCGTCAAACTTTCCATGACCTTCGAAGACTTTTTACTTCACTCAGGTTAGAACCTGATGGTAATTTGGCCATTGTTTACGATTATCTCCTCCACACAGATCACTTCTACCTATTCTTCCTGCAGATTTCTAACTTTGCAAACAGTTGTTCATATCCCCTTCCACAGCCAATTTAATAAGGTTAGGTCCAGCATGACTTTATTTACAATCTTTCTAAATAACAGACAACTGATTACACCAATGCTCACTACATAGAAACAAAACACTTCAACAAAGAGTCACTTCTACCTTGTCTCAGTTCTGCAGTACATCCTTAGCTAATTACATAACCAGAGGTCTTTATCACAGTTAACAGAAATATCAGCACATATATGGTTTACATATTAGTTACACAATACCTTAACTTACTGAGCCAAATTTCCAATCATGCCCAATAATTACAACTATTCACAAATAAAAGATCAAGAGATGTTTCTTTTGGTTCTACATTCAGTATGGAAGATGGTTTGCTGTGAGTTACACAATCCACCTCGAAACTCATTGCCTGATACAGCATTGTCATCAAATACTCTGAAATGTAAGTACTTTACTGTCAACATTGTACCTTCCCCCTTCCCTTCCATTCCATTCCTGTTACTTTATTATCTTTTCTCTAGATGTGTGGCTGTCCAATGGAGATTAACTTATTTATTTATTTGGTTTATTATTGTCATATTTCCCAAGATATGGTGAAAAACACTGCTTTGCATGCCATCCATATGGATCATTTCAAAATCTATGTACATCAAGATAGTACAAAGGCAAGAACAATAGCTTCATTTTACTGGCCTGATTTTCTGAGCGTATGCATTCGGGAAGATCTGACAATCTCCAACCCAATCTTCCTACCAACTCACACTGTAAGGGCCAAGTATCACTAGGCATGCACAATCCCAGGTTCATTCTAGCCTGTTCAACAATATCTCCAAATCAATGACCTTGGTTAATCTAGCTTCTTGGGCGATGAGCTACATGCAGGATTGTGGGCCTTACTGCAAAGAAAGGGTCACAAGGAACATGTCTACCTTTATTCATCCTGTCTCTGTATTTTTACCCAAGACAACACACACATCCAAGCCTAATGTTGTTCCAGAGTTTGCTGAAGCTGGGCTTATATTGTGGTGGCCACATATATGGAATGTATTGAGGACAAATCACTGAACTGAAACATTAACTTTGTTTCTCTCTCCGGAGATGCTGCCTGAATGTTTCCAGCATTTCCAGTTTTTATTATTCTTGAAATGCTCATTTCATTTGACATCTGCAATCCACTGATTGGCAGCAGCCTTTCTCCTCATAGCAACAAGAGGTGAAAAAGAGATAGAAGCAGCAGAGGGCTGTGTAGCCCCTTGAGACTGGTCCATTATTCCACAGGATCATGCCCTTTCTAAAACCCACATCCTCATTCATACCCAATCCCCATATCCCAGGATTTCCTTAAGTCCATGAATTTATCAACCTCAGCATTGAATGCACCCAATGACCCAACCTCCATAATTCTCCAGGGTGGAGAATTCCAGAGGTTACATTAGACATAAGAACATAGAAATATGAGCAGGAATAAGCCACTTGGCCCTGTGAGCCTGCTCTGACATTCATTAATCATCTTCCACCACAGTGTCATTTTCCTGCATTATCCCAAATATCCCTAAGTATCCAGAAATCAATCAATCACTGTTTTGAATGAACTTGATGAGTGTCAACTGCTCTCCTGGATATAGAGTTCTAAAGATTCACTATGCTCTGGATGAAGAAATCTTTCCTCATCTCATCAAATGGCCTACCCCTTACTCATGGACTGTCAACCCTGGTGCTGGACTCCTCAGCGAGGGAACCATCATCACCAGCCAGTCAAAATTCTGGAGACACAGAAGACTGAAGATGCTGGAGTCTGGAGCAATAAGCAGTCCGCTGGGAGGAACTCAGCGGGTTGAGCAGCATCAGTGGGAGGAAAGGAATTGCCAGTCCTAACGCAGGGTTTCAACCCGAAATGTCAACAATTCCTTTTCTCCCACAGGTGCTGATTGACCCACTGAGCTCCTCCAGGAGATTGTTTGTTGCTCTGAAAGAATTTTATCAGTTTCAATGAGATCCCCTCTTTTCTGAAGTCTGGAGAATACAGACCTAGTCTGTTCAAGCTCTCCTCACCACAGTGCTAAATGTCACTTCTTTGGAAAGGTCCAAAGGGAAATGATAAGGGGAAAGCTCTTGACTGACAGGTCATCTTCTCAAAAAACAGATTGCCCTTCAGTTTCCATTTTGCTTCCGTCCATCTATTTGGAATTGACTTTAAAAGGTTTTTGTTAGTCTGGGACACTCAGGGTTTGTGAAGAACATAGAACACTACAGCACAGTACAGGGCCTTCGGCCCACAAGGTTGTGCCGACATTTTATCCTGCTCTAAGATCTATCTAACCCTTCCCTCCCACATAGCCCCTTAATTTTCTATCATTCGTGTATCCAAGAGTCTCTTAAACATCCCTAATGTATCTGCCCCTACAACCTCTGCAGGCAGTGTGTTCCACGCACCCACCACTCTCTGTGTAAAAAAACTTACCCCTGACATCCCCCTTATACCTTCCTCCAATCACCTTAAAATTATGTCCCCTCATGTTAGCCATTGTCGCCCTGGGAAGAAGAAGGTGGGTCAGTCACATTAAGATGTCACTGAGTTGTGGACCAGCTTAAATGTCCTGGTTCTCTTTCTACAACCTGTTCCCTCCTCATTGAATTGGAATTTTAAGAATACCCGACCGTGTATACCAGTCAAGTGAAATTTCATTGATCCACATTAGGGATTTATTGACATTTGTAAAACTGCACTCTTGAGCATCCTGTGGTCACATTTTATTGGGAATGATTTCAATTTCCTTCCTTTTCACATGTTTTTCTTTCAGCAACTTCTGATGCAATTAGAAATAAGACTGAGCTCCAGGATGGAGACTGTTGAGTTCATGACATTTACCTTTTCCTATTCATACCATCAAAAATAGACATATCATTGGGGGATAGGGGGGAGGAATAATTAAAGAACTAACAGACTTGAGGCAAACCAGGTCCCTCACCACCTCAACTCCCAACACTGGCATGCCTGAATGTAAGCACCCACTTTAGGGGTAGCAAAGAAATTTATAATAAATTGGTTTTTGTTTGCCTCATAATGACAAGACTTGTGCTTCAACTGAAAAGGCTGCGTAAACACTGCCCAAATTGTGTAAAAGCTACAGGGCCAGATTTTGCAGCAATTCACCACGTAATTGCCAGTGAGCTAGGGATCGTGGGCGCACATTGCAGAGGCCCTGTCCACTGTTCAACATGAATCTGCGACTGCACTCAGGCGCTGTATCCTCAGAGTTGTTGTGCTGCCTCCAGCACTTACACTGAGGAAGCCATTGAACAACTATCACCAGATTAGCACTGACGGAAGTGGAGGTGAGGGACTTGGTGGAGGGAACTCTCTTATTTCACTATCAATGAAGGAGAATGACTCCAATGGATTAAGGTAATCATTCAAGATTTACATTATTTTTATATCGTTTTGAGTTTATTTGGACATTTTAAAATATTAGTGCTTTAGATTTTTCTTGCAGGTTTGAAGATTCTCCACATTACTTGATAGTTTAATTACTAAAGTCGTGGAATGCTCTTCAATTTTTCTGAACATCCAAAATATTCCAAGCTTAGACAGCTTTAACAGGGACTGTGGTTTACCCATCTGTCAAGAAATTTTATCAGGAGTTTCATGGGTGAGGATGGTCTCCTGACTCTCTTGCCACAGCTCAATTTACACACAGAAGGCCCTGCTGTGTTGGAGCCGACAACTTCCAGCAACCTCTTAGCAGCAGGGAATGAGAACAAGGTAAACAGGAACTTTGTCTGTAGATCAATGGTGAACATTGATAGCTCCATTATGGCTGCATGATTCTGTTTGTAACTGAGTAACTTGATGCAATTTCTTTGTTTGCTGCATTCTCTGCCAGTGTCCATTGGTGATAAGAAGGTTGTTAGCCTTAGATGCGTAGAGATTGCCTTAAAAGTGCACTGAATGCTCTGTGGTAGCTGACTATGTTGTGCTGTTCTTCCTGGAAGATCACACTTCTAGTGTATGGAGGTGTTCTAAACAGAAGAAAATAACATGTGTGAGGCTCCTGCCCTACGATTCACCTAGTTTGTTCCTGGAATCATTGAGTGCCATTAATAATGAAATAAAAACAGAAAGCACTGAGAATATTCAGCAGGTCAGGCAGCATCTTTAGAGAGAGAAACAGCTAATGTTTCAGGTCGATGACCTTTAATCAGAACTAGACAATGGAGAGAGTACTTAACAACTTCCTCCCTGGCCTTCTGTGATGGAATTGGTTTATCATTGTCATGTGCCGAGGTACAGGGAAAAACTTGCCCTGCATACTGTTCATACAGATCAATTCATTACAACAGTACATTGAGGTAGTAAAAGGTAAAACAATACAGAATGCAGAGTAAAGTGCCACAGCTACAGAGAAAGTGCAGTGCAGATAGACAATAAGGTGCAATGTTATAATGAGGTAGCATGCAGTGTAGTACTTGTGTGTATCCACTTTGGAATACTTTTTCTCCAAAAAGATGCTTTTCATCTTCTATAATTCAAGTATTATTGCCCTTGCTGGTATTCTCCTAAACCACAGTCTCCTAGCACAGGCCAGCACAGTGGTGCAGCTAGCAGAGCTGCTGCCTCACAGTGCCAGAGACCCAGGTTCAATCCTGACCTCTGACACATGTTCCCCCTGTGACCGCGTGGGTTTCCTCCGGGTGCTATGGTTTCCTCCCACATCCCAAAGACGTTTGGGTTGGTAGGGTAATTGGCTGCTGTAAACTGCCCCCAATGTGTAAGTGAGGGGTATTTGATGAGAATATGGGGAGAATAGAAAATGGATTTAATGTAGGATTAATGAAAATGACTCAGTGGGTCAAAGGGCCTGTTTCCTTGCCATACCCCTCTCTGACTCCTGACTATCTATGACTCTCCTTAAGGGGAGTTTGGGCAAGTTCTCATCAACAACAAATCAGTATCCATACCAAGCAATGCACGTGCTTAATTAAGTTCCTGCCACCTCCCCCAGCTTTACATCTAACACTATGGACATAATGCCTTCTGCCTCCTTGCACTACAATCTCATTCCAAATTGTTCTGACAGATTTGAAATACAATTAATCCAGTCTTTTTTCATCGACCTGGATTATGCATGAGTGCTCAGTCTATCGCACCCTGAGCTTCCCTTTGTTAAAAACACACTTGTTGACTCTTAACCAAATGCTTCTTTTAAGTGATTCCTCAGTGTGAGGATGAAGCATGAAAAAAAGATTTAGGTTGTATATACTGCCTTTCATCACCCTAGGAAGTCACAGCCAATGAAGTACTTCTGAGATGCATCAACTCTAGAAACCTCAACAATAGATATGGTTAGCAGTTAGACCGCACTTGGGAGTATTGAGTACAGTTCTGGTTGCCTCACTATAGCAAGGATGTGGTTGCACTGGAGAGAACGTAGAGGAGATTGCTTAGATTGGAGGACTTTAGTTATGGGTGGAGATTAGATAGGCTGGGTTTGTATTCCGTGGAGGCTGGTGACCTGATAGAGGTATATTAAATAATAAAAGGCATATACAGGGGGGTAGGTAGTTTTTTCCCATGATAGGGGTATCAAAAACAAGAGGGCATACATGTTTAAAGTAAGAGGAAGGGTGTTAAAGGGGATTTGAGAAGTAAGTTCATATTTTACATAGAGAGTGGTTGACATTCGAGGTGGCAAGATGTTAAGGCGATGGACTGCTAATCCACTGTGCTTTGAAATCGTGGGTTCGAATCCCATCCTTGTCGTGAGCTGCTGGTTTATGCAGGCATGGTAGTGTAGCGGTTGGCATAACGCTTTAAAGGGCCAGTGACCCGGGTTCAATTCTGGCTGCTGTCTGTAAGGAGTTTGTACGTTCTCCCTCTGTCTGTGTGGGTTTCCTCCGGGTGCTCCGGTTTCCTCCCACATTCCAAGGACATATGGGTTAGGAAGTTGTGGGCATGCTATGTTGGTGCCGGAAGCGTGACAACACTTACGGGCTGCCCCCAGAGCACTCTACGCAAAAAGATGTATTTCACTGTGTGTTTTGATGTACATGTGACTAATAAAGATATCTCATCTTATTTGGAAGTCGCTGCCAGAGGTGATGGTGGAATCAGATACAATCACTACAGTTGAGAAACATTTAGACAGGCATTTTTATAAGCAAGGCATAGAAGGATATGGACCTAATTCAAGCAAATGGGTTTAGTGTAAATGGTCAAAAAAGTAGACATGGGCTGGAGGGCTTTTTTTGTGCTGTACATCTCTGTGACTCTATTACACACAGGAATCTCCCATGGAAAATAACGAAATCCAAAACAAGATAATCTGTTATGGGTTTTTGCTTGGGGATAAATATTGGCAAAGGACTCCAAGAGAACTTTCATTCCTCCTTCAGTTAAGGCCGTGGATATGACCTACACCCAGTTGAGAAAGGGTTTAGGACCTTTTCTATGTTCATTCAAGGGATGTGGGCTTTGCAGGCTGAGCCAGTATTTAACTGCCCACAGCAACACACATGTTGGAGGAACTCAGTGGGTCAGGCAGCATCTGTGGAGCGAATTAGACAGTCGATGTTTAGGGTCTTGACCCTTTATCTGGGGTCCAGATGAAGGGTCTTGACCCGAAAAGTCAACCGTCCATTTCCCTCCATAGATACTGCTTGATCCGCTGAGCTCCTCCAGCGTTTTGTGCGTTGCTCCAGATTCCAGCATCTGCAGTCTCTTGTGTCTTCATTTAATTGTCCATCCCTAGTTGCCCTTGAGAAGGTAATGGTGAACTGCCTTCTTGAACCACTGCAGTTCCTGAGGTGTGGGTATATCCACAATGCCATTAGGGAGAGAGTTCCAGGATTTTGACTGACCTTGATTAACTTTTCATCCAAAAATTAATCCCACTACTATTCTGTGCCCTCAGTCACTAGAGCAGAGGGCTTTCTCCATATAAACATCTGCAGAAGTACAAGCTCTTTCCCAAAATAGGAAACTAATATGGGTAACGTTCAAAAGTGAGACTCAGAGATTTCAGTGAGGCAGGGATATCAAGTCCAATGAAGTTAAGGCAGGTAAATGTAGTTGAGATGCAGGTCAGCCATGATGCACGAGAGACAGAATCAAGAGGCTGGATGCCTGTTTCTGTTTGGTCTGATGCTAATCTATCAAATAGCTCATTTATCAGTTTCCGATTCATAATTTGCCATGCTGGGATTTGAACTCCCGACCTCCGGTTTACAACCCTAGTACACTACTGCACTGGAAGGCCAAGTAATCCGAAACTTACTTGAGACTTGTGTGAAGCGGGATCTGACTGAACTTTAACTGAACCACAGAAACCTTCACCAACCAGGGGATAATCCGGTCCACCCAGTGCCTCTGCAGTGCTGTACATGCGCATTAATCCAGGATTCATACTGGGCTCTCTCTCTCCCCCACATCTCACCGCATGCAGAATTATAATACAGGAGAGTGGTGCCAAAGGGCAAGGACCTAGCTAACCTTCCGCATATTTAAACTATAACGAAGCTATAGCCGTGGCCTTTAGACCCAAACTCTGGGATGGGTTAAAATGTGTTTCTGTAACAGGTCCTGACTACAGATAATTTCCAATATCAGTGCAGCGCGTCTCCCAATCGTTTTATTTTCTCTCCCGACATTTAAACGGTTTGGGGATCACTCCAAACTCGTTGCCGATGTCAACGCCGATGCGTTTGCATGTGGCATGAATTCGGCTCCTGCTCTACTTCAGTGCTGCGGGAGAGTTTACAGGGTGGCTGTGTACAGCGAGGAACGCAAAACGGGCAGTTATCCTTAGCTGGCCGCTGTTAAACCCCGCCCGCTTTTCCACGCCATTGAAATCACTGGAACGGAGTTCGCCAAACTGCACTCAATCCCTCCCGCCCAAGGCACAGTTTATGCTTCTCAATCTGCAACCTTGACTTCATCTCCTCTGCTTTGTGGTTGACTATTTTGGTTAATGTCTAACCTCTTTGTGTTCAGTTGCTGACTGCAAATTGGGATTTCAATCCCAACAGAAATTGACAAACGTTAACTTCTACTGAAAATATTCTTACAGAGGGGAACCCATCTCTTGCAAACCAGCTCATTGTCACTGCACACCACATCATAAAAATGTGCACCGTTTAATTGCACACAGCCAATCTTGGCTGGACTTCATAAGAAAGACACAGCTCTCAACTGGTTGTCTCCAATTCTTCTCGGTGATTCTGATCTTATAGACGGACTCTACCCGAAATGTTAGCTACTACCGTTACGGAAGTGCATTCTGCTGGCTTTCTTCCTAAATTAGGGGACTTTAATTCGCTTGTCACATTTAATAGAATCTTGCGCAATGTTGCTGAACCCTTCAAAATGGCGGATATAGGTAGGCAGTAACTTACACGTGAACTCCGCTAATAATTTCTAATGATGAGTTAATAGCCATCCAGCTAGTAGTAGTAAGTATAACCTTAACGACATGGTTCTAGACACGAAACCCGCCGCAAGACTGTTCATTTCAAATACCTTTGTTAGCAGGCTGGCTATCATAAATGCATAAAATATGCCTTATTTTAATTCATTTTAAGTAAAATGGATTACAAATTATATGCAAATATGAAAATTTTATGTTAATACATTAACCAGTATCTTACCAAAAATCCAGCATTTTTATCATTATGTAAAAAGTGACACAAGGTTAAGAAGTACACAAGCTGAACAACTAAAATTAAATGTACCAAGTAGTGTAGAGATCCAAGTCCAATGCTACATAAAATAAACTTTTCTCACGTCATAAACAGAATCGGCACCATACAAAGCATTCCGCACGGTGCTAATTACATCAAACAAACAAACCATTTGATCTCAAAACTAAGTGCTGTACTGACGATGGTAAAAATTTGAAATAAAAATAGAAATTCCTGGAAATAGCAGAGAAACGGCTAACGTTTCAGACCGACGATTTCCATCAGTGTGGTCGCTGAGGAAGTTAAACAGGCAACTCAAAGATACCAAACAACACCGCGCATAGTAATGTGCACTGCAAGGTTGCTCTCTCTCTCTCTTATAAAACTCAAGAATAAAAGATTGGCAAATCACAAAGATGAAACTCAGAAAGGGACTCTTGCTTGCCTACAATGGAGTTTGTTTGACGTCATGCGTTTTATTATGCAACATGGGACATGAATTTGGCACAAAACTGCAAATGCTTGTGCTGTAGTGAAATGCAATTTTTGGTACAGTTCCAGTCAAAGTGCATTTTCTCGTCTGTATCAGCTTTCCTTGTCTTGTTTCAGTTATCTGAACGAAGGAAAAGTTTTCAGTGAGAGACACCCAAACATTACGTGCTCTTGTGCAGACAAACAATTAAGCATCCTAATTTACCATGGCAACCTTAAACCAGCGCTGTTCCACTGTTAAAGTCAAGATCTAGGATTTTCTACTTCAAGAAAACCGCCCACCGCGCAAACTGAACTAAAATTCCTGACAGCTGTCCAATCAATAAATCTCTGGACTCTTACGGTGATGATCAGAAATGGTTTCTATTTTATCTCTGCCAGGATTCCACATCTATACATAGATAGCGGCTTACTTCCAGCACACCTCATTACATTTCAGACATTAAGCTGCAAAATGTCACGCATTGCAACAGTTGCGAAAATTGTTTTAAAAATAGATTTCAAAAGGAGAAAGAAAGCCAGTCATTTTCTGGTGTTTTTTTCCCGCCTATATAAGATTTGAGGGAAAACCGTGGTATTTACAAAGGGCTGCCATTCAGCAAAGAATAAACTTTTTAATTAATCTCAAAACTGCCATTTTACAGCACTTAAACCTTGCCATCTTAAAGGGGCAGGCAACGCAACAATACTTTGTGCAATATATGAGATTTTTTTCTCAAACAGGGAAGTGCAAGCTTTGACTTGCCGTGATTAATGTCGTTGGGCGGAGTTTGTAACGGTTGCCAAAGCCGCCATCTATTTTTGTTCTCCTTCAATTGCTTGAAACACATTATCGTCAGTTCTCTTATTGTACTTGAACATATGCGATTTGCTGTTCACATCAAAGAATGATATTTGGTGAGTGGAACAAACAAAGCCCCCATTGTTTTCCATCTGTTAATTTAGGTAGAATGAACAAAAATAAGATCCCGCAATCTGCAGTGCAATCCACACCAAACACGGTATCTCAATGAGGTTTATACCCAGCAGACAAGAACCACCGAGTTGAGATTTGCATTAATACAGCATTATTCAGAACCTCAGGACAAACCCAAGCACTTTACAGCAAACAAAGTACTTTTGAAATCCACTCAATTTATTCTGGAGGAAATGTGACACCAATTTGTGCACAGCAAGCTTTTGCAAACAGGAATCCAATAATGACTGGATTATTATCTCTTTTTGGTCGTGTAAATTCTGGGATGAATATTGGCCCGGATTCAGAGAGAGCTCCCAAGTCATCAGGCAGCTGACAGGGCTCAGTTTTAAGGGCACAGCTGACAGTGAAGCACTCCTTCAGTACTCTACTGGGACGACCAGCCTATATATTGGACTTAATTCTCAGCACTTAATCTCACTGTTTTCTGATTCAGATCAGAGTGTTACTGTTTGCAGTGTTACTATTGAACCAAGTAGAATAAGGAATATTTGAGTCATAGAGTCATACAGCAAAGAAACAGGTCCATTGGCCCATCTTGTCCATGATGACCAAGGTATCTTCCTTGGTCCCATTTGTCTGCATTTGCCCCATATCCCTCTGAACCTTTCCTGTCCATGTATCCATACAAATATCTTTTAAGCATTGTAATTGTACCCACCTCAACTCCTTCCTCAGGCAGCTCATTCCATATACCCACCACCCTCTGTGTGAAAAGTTGTCTATCAGGTCCCCTTTAAATCTTTCCCCTCTCACCTTAAATCTGTGCCACCTAGTTTCAGACCCCCCTATCCTGGGAAGACTGTGACAATCCATCTTATCTATGTCCCTCATGATTTTGTAAATGTCTGTAAGGTCACCCCTCAACTTCCTTTGCTCCAGGGAATGCAATCCCTGCCTGTCCAGTCTCTCCTTATAACTCAAGCCCTCCAGTCCCAGCAACATCCTTGTGAATATTTTCTGCACCCTCTCTAGCTTAATCACATCCCTCCTACAATGTGGCAACAAGAAATGCACACAACATTCCACATGTGGTTTCACCAATGCCTCATACAGCTGTAACATAACATCCCAACTCTTGTACTCAGTGCTCCATCCAATGAAGCAAGCATGCCAAATGCCTTCTTCACTATCTTCAGGAAACTATGTACCTGTATCCCTGGGTCTCTCTGTTCTTCAACACCCCCAAGGGCCCTGTCATTTACTGTGTAAGTCCTGCCCTGCTTTAACTTCCAAAGATGCATAACTTCACTCTTGTCTGAGTTAAATCCCATCTTCCATTGCTTTGCCACTTTCCCAGATGATCTAGTTCCTGCTGTAACCTTAGACAATGTTTTTCACTGTCCACCACACCATCAATTTTGGTGTCATCCACAAACATACTAATTATGCCCACCTACATTCTCATCTGAATCACTAATTATATATGTTGTTCCCTTATTCAAGAAGGGGAGTAGGGATAGCCCAGGAAATTATAGACTAGTGAGTCTTACCTCAGTGGTTGGTAAGCTGATGGAGAAGATCCTGAGAGGCAGGATTTATGAACATTTGGAGAGGTATAATATGATTAAGAATAGTCAGCATGGCTTTGTGAAGGGCAGGTCCTGCCTTACGAGCCTGATTGAATTTTTTGAGGATGTGACTAAGCACATCGATGAAGGGAGAGTAGTAGATGTAGTGTATATGGATTTCAGCAAGGCGTTTGATAAGGTACCCCATGCGAGGCTTATGGAGAAGGTGAGGAGACATGGGATCCAAGGGGACATTGCAGTGTGGATCCAGAACTGGCTGGCCCACAGAAAGCAAAGAGTGGTTGTTGAAGGGTCGTATTCTGAGTGGAGGTCGGTGACCAGTGGTGTACCTCAGGGATCTGTACTGGGACCCTTACTATTTGTGATTTTTATAAATGACCTGGATGAGGAAGTGGAGGGGTGGGTTAGTAAGTTTGCGGATGACACGAAGGTTGGGGGTGTTGTGGATAGTTTGGAGGGCTGTCAGAGGTTACAGAGGGATATAGATAGGATGCAGAGTTGGGCTGAGAAGTGGCAGATGCAGTTCAACCCAGGTAAGTGTGAAGTAGTTCATTTTGGTAGGTCAAATATGTTGGCGGAATATAGTCTTAATGGTAGGATTCTTGGCAGTGTGGAGGATCAGAGGGATCTTGGGGTCTGAGTCCATAGGACGCTCAAAGCGGCTGCGCAGGTTGACTCTGTGGTTAAGAAGGCATATGGTGTATTGTCCTTCATCAATTGGGGAATTGAATTTAGGAGCCGAGAGGTATTGTTGCAGCTATATAAGTCCCTGGTCAGACCCCACTTGGAGTACTGTGCTCAGTTCTGGTTGCCTCACTACAGGAAAGATGTGGAAGCCATAGAGAGGGTGCAGAGGAGATTTACAAGGATGCTGCCTGGGATGCGGAGCATGCCTTATGAAAGCAGGTTGAGGGAACTCGGCCTTTTCTCCTTGGAGAGACGGAGGATGGGGGGGACCTGATAGAGGTGTATAAGATGATGAGAGGTATTGATAGGGTAGCTAGTCAGAGGCTTTTCCCCAGGGCTGAATTGGTGGCCACAAGAGGACATCGGTTTAAGGTGCTGGGGAGTAAATATAGAGGAGATGTCAGGGGTAAGTTTTTTACTCAGCGAGTGGTGAGTGCATGGAATGGGCTGCCAGAGATGGTGGTGGAGGCTGATACAATAGGGTCTTTCAAGAGACTGTTAGATAGGTATATGGAGCTGAGTAAAATAGAGGGCTATGGGTAAGCCTAGTAATTTCTAGGGTAGGGACATGTTCGGCACAGCTTTGTGGGCCAAAAGGCCTGAATTGTGCTGTAATTGTTCTATGTTCTATGTTCTGTGACAAACAGGGGACCCAGCACTGATCTCTGCTCCACACCACTGGCAATCGAAAAAAAAACCCTCCACTACCACCCTCTGACTTCTTCCATCAAACCAATTTTGTATCCAATTGGCTAGCTAACCCTGGGCCCCATGTGATCTCACCTTCTGGATCAACCTACTATGTAGAACCTTGTCAAAAGCCTTGCCTGGAATTGGATCAACCTGTGCTTTTTCTCAGGCATGAAGCCTGCAGAAATCAATTTTCCCAGAGCTTATTACATGAGCTATTGGAGTATTATACTAGCTCTTGGAGTATTGGACTGAATAAATGCCCACTGGGATCATGATGCAAGGTGGGCATCTGTCCGATACATGGTGTCACACGTTCATGCAGTTAAATTACAAATTCAGTGCTGCTCTTTTTATCCCCACCAACTAAAACTGGACTTCCCATGTTGAAACAAAAACCTGTCATATGACAGTCACAAAAATGCAGATAACACTTCTAGAAATTGTTGCTGGTACAGTGGGGTAATCACTAGACTAATAACTCACAGACTGAGGATAACAATCTAGAGACCTGTATTCAAATGGCACTGTGTTTAAATTTGTTTACTAATCTGGAAGTTGAATTAGGTTTGGAACACATGAACACAAGAAAATAGTCAAAGTCTAAATCGAGTTTATTGTCATATGCATAAGTACATGTATGCACAGATGCAATGAAAGACTTACTTGCAGCAACATTACAGGCACATAGCATCGTATAAACAGCATTCACAAGAAAAATATAAATTAAATATAAATTATACACAATTTTTACCAGAAAGGACATAATTAGAATAAAAATAAAATCTATTTTAGTGCAAAGTGACCAAAGTGGTCATATTGTTGCGAAACTGTAGTGATTAGGGTTGTGCCGGTTGGTTCAAGAACCAGAGCAGGAGTACCTGGCCCTCAAACTTACTCCATCATTTGATATGATCGTGGCTGATCTCTGCCAGGCTTGAACTTCACTGTGCCAGATTCCAAATACCCAGATCTTTCAAAAATTTATCTAGCTCCACTTTAAATACCAATGAGCTGACCTCCACAACACTCTGCGGTAGAGAATCCCAGACATCCATCGCCCTCTGCAAGTAGTAGTAGTAGTAGTGACTACAAAAACTAACATCTTTTTGTTAAAATCCATCAGATTTACTAATTCCCTGCATGGGAGGAAATCACCACCTGGCCTTTTGGTGATTCCTGACCCAGGCCATGTGATTGTCTTTTAAGTAGTCTCACAAACCACTCAGTTCAAAGGCAATAAATTCTGGCCTTGTCAGTGATAACCAGATCCTGGCAAATCATTTTGAAATAAAACCTGCTCAGATTGGCAATGAAATGTGAATCAAAGGGTCTTCATTCTGATATCAATGGATTCTGACATTCTGATTCATTTGGCATCTGCCAACTATAGTTAAAGTATTTATCAATTCATTTATGTTTGATCACAACCCATTTGGTTCATGTACCTCACTGCAACACGCAGTGATCTTTGACTCATTGATCATCCCACACCTCATAGAAGCTAATGGCTAGGAATCAGGACCCACAACGATGTGGGGTTGGTCATAAATTGAGAAGATTACTGTCCACCCTTGCCCATGTTTTCCCTCACCTTCTTGACAGCTTCTTATCCAGATGGGTGTGACTGTCACAGGAGAGGTCCTTTAGAGTTTGATGAACTTCCCAGTGCAGCAAAGGCATGGCAGTTGCAAGCTCTTAATGCAGATCCTGTTATCAGATCAGATCAGATCAGATCAGATCAGATCTTTATTAGTCACATGTACATCGAAACACACAGTGAAATGCATCTTTTGCATAGAGTGTTCTGGGGGACAGCCTGCAAGTGTCACCACGCTTCCGGCGCCAACATAACATGCCCACAACTTCCTAACCTGTATGTGTTTGGAATCTGGGAGGAAACCGGAGCACCCAGAGGAAACCCACGCAGTCATGGGGAGAACGTACAGACAGTGGCTGGAATTGAACCCGGGGCGCTGGCGCTGTAAAGCGTTATGCTAACTGCTACAATAGTGTGAATATAAGAACATAAGAATTACGAGTTGGAGTAGACCATCTCGCCCTTCGAGCTGATTCTGCTGAACGTTGTGGCTGATCTTCTACCTCAGCGCTATTTTGAGATTAAGATCCTGGTTCTAGGCATTTGGGGAAACATCCTCCCTGCCTCCAGCTTGCTGAACCCTGTAAGAATTTTATGAGTTTCAATGAAACCACCTGTCTTTCTTCTAAGCTCCAGGGAAAACAGGTCCAGTATACTCAATCTCTCCTGATATGGCAAACCCGCCACGCCTGGAAGAAGCATGGTGTATCTTTGCTGCACTATTTCTATGGCAAGTACATCCTTTTTTAGGTGGAAAGAAATCCAGTTGTGGTCTCATCAAGGCCCTATACAATTATAGTAAGGCATCTTTACTTATGTAGTTAAATTGTCTGGTAATGAAGACCAGTGTACCAGTTGTCTTTTTCATGCATGTGCAGCTAAAGGTTTATGGTTTCTTTTGAGGCAGGAAATACAACAACACACTCTCACAGAACTTTCCATCCATTGTAGTGCTTTATTTCAGGACTGGGTGGGGACACTCGAATTGGCACTACCACTGCACACAACAAAGTTTTAACACATCTAATTTCTATCCCATTTGTTTCAGCTTAATTGCAAACTATATATATTTAGATATTACTGACAGGGCAGTGAATGTTTAATAAAACATAAATCCTAGTATAAGAACATGAACAATTCACTTTTCAACCACTCTGTGTAGGGGTCCAATGAACCAATCTAAATTTATTCCAAGCAGTCAGATTCCAGCATTATCTGGATATGTGGATGTTCAAGAAAGTCAGAATTTAGAATATTTTGATTCTTTCCTTGTTGAATAGTCTCATTAGATCATGTATGTTGATTTGCAGTTGAATTGAAAGAGCTGAATTCAGAGGAGAGAGTGATTGTTCTTGATTGAGTGATCAAAACAACATTTGAAGGAGTGTGGCATCAAGATGCCCTGGTGAAACTGGTAAATGGGCATCAAAGGAAAACTCCAATGGTTGGAGTTATACCTTCCACAAAGGATGGTGGTTGTGATTTTCAATCATCCGAGACCCAAGTCATCACTTCGGGAGTTCCTCAGGGCAGTGACCTCAACCCAACCATCTTCAGATGCTTCTTCAATGACCTTCCTTGGAACATATAACAAAGAACATACAGCACAGGACCAGGCCCTTCGGCCCACCATGTCTGCACCCACCATAATGCCAGTTCAAACTAATCCCACCTGCCTACATGTGTACTCTATCTCTCTATTTTCTGCCTGTTCAAGTCTGTCTAAATGTCTCTTAAATGTTGCTATCGTATCTGGTCCTACCACCTCCCCTGAGCACCTACCACTTTCTGTGTGAAATACTTGCCTTGCAAATCTCCTTTAGGCTTTCTATCTCTCACCTTAAATCTTTGCCCTCTAGTAGTTGACATTTCCACCCTGAGAAAAAGACTCTGACTGTCTACCCTATCTATTCCTTTCATAATTTTATATACTTTATCAGGTCGCCCCTCAGCCTCCGATGCTCCAGAGAAAACAATCTGAGTTTTTCCAACCTCTCTTTATAGCTAATACTCTATGTCCATTATGGCCGGTATGGTAGTGTAGGGGGCAGGCACGGTAGTGGTATTGGTATTGGTTTATTATTGTCACTTGTACCGAGGTGCAGTGAAAAGCTTGTGTTACAAACCGATCTTACAGGTCAATTCATTACACAGTGCAGTTACATTGTTAGTACAAAGTGCATTGATGTAGTACAGGTAAAAACAGTAACAGTACAGAGTAAAGTGTCACAGCTACAGAGAAAGTGCAGTGCAATAAGGTGCAAGGTCACAACAAGGTAGATCGTGAGGTTATAGTCCATCTCATTGTATAAGGGAACTGTTCAATAGTCTTATCACAGTGGGGTAGAAACTGTCCTTAAGTCTGGTGGTACGTGCCCTCAGGTATCTTATACCCGATGGAAGAGGAGTGAAGGGAGAATGTCCCGGGTGGGTGGGGTCTTTGATTATGCTGGCTGCTACACCAAGACAACGAGAGTTAAAGACAGAGTCCAAGGAGGGGAGGCTGGTGTCCGTGATGCGCTGGGCTGGGTCCACAACTCTCTGTAGCTTCTCGTGGTCCTGGGCAGAGCAGTTGCCATACTAAGCCATGATACATCCAGATAGGATGCTTTCTATGGTACATCAGTAAAAGTTGGTGAGAGTCAAAGGGGACAAACCAAATAGTGTAGCGGTTAGCATAATGTTATTACAGTGCCAGTGACCCGGGTTCAATTCTGGCCGCTGTCTTTAAGGAGTTTGTATGTTCTCCCCATGTGTCTGCATGGGTTTCCTCCAGGTGCTCTGGTTTCCTCCCACATTCCAAAGACATATGGGTTAGGAAGTTGTGGGCACGTTATGTTGGCACCGGAAACTTGGCGACACTTACAGGCTGCCCCCAGAACATTCTACGCAAAGGTGCATTTCACTGTGTGTTTCGATGTGCATGTGACTAATAAAGATATCTTATTCGGATGGCAGTGAATGTCCTCCAACTGCAGCTAAGCATGGATCAGCAATCTGAAGTGAAAAATGTAACAAAATAGGAGGGATTTTGAAATGCAGAGATAATATAAATGCAAGAAGATTGGTTAAATTAAGTTGTTATTATAGAATTCGTGGATAACTTTATAAAACTGGATGACTTCAAGGAAGACAATGAATAGAATAAACAAGATAATGAAAGTGTAAATAGAAAATATCAAAAGGAATTTTTTGAAGCCATGATCCCACAATTTAATATTTTTCAAAGTTAAAGTCGAGTTTCTTGTCACATGCACAAGTACATGTATGCACAGGTGCAATGAAAAACGTACTTAAATCCAGTTCTGACGTGGCTTTGCTCTGAGTGTAGTTTTGCCACTGGTACTCACCCCCAACCCATGCTCTACTCAAATACAACTGATCAAATTTTCTAGGAATAGACATAAGAGTATAAATATTGATATAGGTGATTAACGTTGTATGGAACATTATTATTTTGTTGGAATGTCATTTCAGGAATTTCAACAAAGTCTACTGAATAAAATTCATGGCCTCACAAGGGAATGAACATGCAGGTAGAGCAAGCAGCTAGGAAGGGAATGAATACATCAACCTTTGTTGCAATGGATTGTCATGTTGGAATAAGACATAGGACTAAATTGGATAGCATTGAAAGACTGATGGTGGGATCATGATTAAGCCTGTACCCATTCGACTTGGTTTTGACTGCACCAAATTAGTGCTGCCTGATCATGATCAGATGTCAATCATTGGCCAGAGCTAACCATGGTGTTGCTGGCCTTAGCATGTCACTATGAGGTCCAATTTCATGAATAGCTGGCAACAGCATAAGCTGGCCCGTGCTGATTAAAGCTAGCCTGTAATGTTGGGTGACATGACGCCCCAGCTGTCTGTTCTTCCACTCCAATGGTTGCTTAAGTTGCCACCCCAGGGGGCGGCAGTGGCCCCAGGAGGCATGGAGCTGCTGTCTGCTTGTTGGATGACAGAGTTCTTGACTTTACCACTCCACTCTGCCAGTGCTTTTCAGCCAGCCAGCACAGATGTCTGTTACTCATGGTGAGATAGTGCATTTTGAAGTTGAGTCATTTAGGCCCAGAAGAATGCAAAGACACCCTTCAGGGTTACTTGCATCCTCTTCCACTGCAGAGCCTCTTCCTTTGCAGCCACAGCACCCACCCCCTCTGCACCCACAGCCTCCTCCATCGCAGCCCATGCGTCCTCCTCTGTACTGCAGCCTCCCCCACTGCATCCACAGCCTCCTCCATGGCAGCCATTCACCAGCCACATCATAGTCGTTGTCAACCTGCTCAAAATCTTTTTTTGCCTCATTGAGACCATTCTCATCCTTCTAAACTCCACTGAATACAGGCAAATCTTTCTCATTCTCCCTTCCATGGAAAACCTCCTCACATCATGACAAATATTCCTTTTCCTAGTTAAGAGACCAGAACTGCACACCATACTCCAACTGTGCTCCTACCTAAATACTGTATAATCTCAGCAAGGTATCTTTACTTTTGTACTCCAAACCACCTACAATGAAGGCTAATATATAATTTGTCTTCATGGCTTGTCATACTTGCATCCTTACTTTCTGCTTGTGATGAAGCAGCACTGCACTGTCCCTTTTGTTCAGTAACATTGGCTAATTTCTTTTTCTTTGAAAAATATTGGCCCAGGCTTGCTGCTTATGATGAGATGGAAACCTGTAAAGAGTAGTTGGCTCCTTCTGTGGTGGCAAACCCAGGGCAAGAGCAAGGCTTCCACAATATAAATGGCATCATGCGTGCAAAAGGGTGGGAGGAGGAGACAGAACAAGCTTTGCCCATAAAAATAACCAAAAAGCTTTAACAGCTGGCTAAGCCATACCTGAGCTTTGTCAGCTGTCAATATTGTCAAAAAACATAATGTTTCTGAAGTTCAAAATCATTTTAAAAACTACTAACAAATTCACACTTGATGCATTGGAAATTTAAAATTAATAAATCAAAACATTTAAAACATTTGGATAATTGATAAATAAAATTTAAAAATACAAAAATGTATTTGAGACTTTTATCTCAATTTGCATCAATGTCTATACAAGGTCAAACTTGATTGAGCAAATTCTCCACAATAAGTGGTGGGGGATTGCTGCAACTTTTTATTCTGTGAACTTCATAAGGAGAATACCATTAGTGTGCATTTGTAAAAATATTGTAAACAGCTGATTGAATCTTTGCAACTTCCACATTTGTGGCAGACTGCCAGTATTTCCATGCAAAGTCTGGGTTATTTTGTTCTTCTGGGTTTGTTTTATTTTTTTTAATTTTTTGCTTCCTTGGCATTACTGGCAGCACCAGCATTTATTTCCCATCCCTAACTACCTTTAAGAAGGTGGTGGTGAGCTGCCTTCTTGAACTGCAGTGGTCCTTTTGCAGAAGATACCTGCACAGTGCCATAGGGTACAGAGTTCCAGCATTTTGACCCTGTGATGATGAAGGACAGACAACATATTTCCAAGTCAGGCTGGTGTGTCACTGAAGGGGAAACTCTAGGTGGTGGTGTCCCTATGTGCCTGAAGGCCTTGATCTTGGTGCCAGAGGTCATGCGTTTGGGAAGAGCTGTCAGAGTGACCTTGGTGAGCAACCACAATGCATCTTGTAGGTCGTACACTCCGCAGCCATGGTGCACTGGAGGTGACAGGATTGAACATATAGGCTGGTGAATGGAACACAATATCGTCTTCCTACTAAAGTGAATAACTTCATATTTTCCCACATTATACACAACCTGCTAACTTCTTTCTCACTCACTTAACTTCTCCATATTTTGTTGCAGACTTCCACTTCCAGCTTCATTAACAGCCAAGTCTAATGCAATCCCAACCAATGCCCTTGGTTAACCACAGGAATTGCTCCGTGATGAGAGGTTGGAACTCTGTTTACTTTTCCCATTCCAGAGTGCTGCAGTCAGATGTAATGCTCCAACAGCTGGTAATGTTGTACTAATCAGGCACCACGTCCTGGATTTTCCTGGTTTTCACAGCTCAAGAACAGTTTATTCTGGGCAATTGAATGCCCATTGTCAAGGCATAATGCATAAGGCCAGCTTTAAGGAACAATCTGGATGTTGTGGTCAGGGGTGAAGTAACTGTGCTCACTAAGGACCTTGAGAAAACATCCTGGATAGATCTACAAATCTCTGCAGATTATTAAATATAATAATGCATCTTTTGCCACTGGGCATGCATGACATTCTATATATGTTATGTAAAAACACCATGTGCAGTATTGGGCGTGACCATCACTGTATATTAAATAATAACACACAATGGATCTCTGGGCATGACCGTCTGTACGCATTGGATTATAATGCACCATTGTTGTTCACATATCAGCTCCAGCCGTCATAATGTCATCAAGCTGCTGAAGAGCCAATAGAGTCTCACAGAGGTCAAACTAGAAAGGAAAACAAATGTTACTTAGTATTTTCAAGTATTTATGCAATGCAAAATAAAATTAGTACATATGTATTTGATTAAGGAAGAATCAAAAATAAACATTTTTTTTAAAATCTTATATTTTGAAATAGTTTTCTGGGGGAATTACAATCCATGTACATAAATTAATTCTTTGCACTCAGAGAGTTTGCTAAGCAGTAATTATAGCCTAGTATTCTGTTAAAACACAAATAGATTTCAGGTAACAGGGTATGTTACAGACAGATTATTTCATAAATACATTAAGTTTACATCGTTTCAACTAACTTTCTTTGATTTTTCGGGAGAAGACTGCAAAATAGTATAGGCAATTGAGGAGGGCTGACTGACTGGCAGAAACTTTGGCGCTGCTACATTAGTTCCGAAAGGCAGGAAAATTTCAAGGTTTCTCTCAGGTGATGATTGGGAATGTTGACAGATCTACTGCCATTATATTCGGTAAGATCTGGACCAACACTCACTCCAACTGAAGCAGCTAGACCCCTCAATACTGGCGCCTTCCCTCAATGATGAGGTCAAGAGCTCATTCTGGAGGGAAGGAGAGTCTCAGAAACACATTTATTCCATGATGCAGAGTTTCGACCTGAAACATCAACAATTCCTTTCCTCCCACAGATACCGATTGACCCATTGAGTTCCTCCAGCAGATTGCTTGTTGCTCCAGATTCCAGCATCTGCAGTCTCTTGTGTGTCCACATTTATTCCATGCTATGCAGTTGTACATTCAATGGTTTTCCTGCAGATTTTCCAGTATTGAATCCGATCTTTCATTGCCCTGGAGCTGGGTAAATTCTTCAGTAATCTGATTTGATACTGATATTTTGAAAGCTGGTTCTTGTGGGGAGCTGAGCTGCTAAGTGCCCTGTGTTTAGATGTTGCTGAGGATGTTGTGGTTTAGTTGGGTGGACTGTGGGCAGTGAGAGTGGGTTGTGGAATGTACAAGCATGGCTCTCTCAGACTCTTGAAAGGTTCACCTTACTTCAGAAGGCTCTTTGCTTCAAAGAATTTCAGCCAGCAGGAACTATTGTAACAAAGCACACATCACATTAAACACTGGCGGCAAAGAAACATCTACTTTAATTTATATGGCAACTTTAATGTGGTTAAGACATCATGAAATGTTTCACAGGAACTTTATCAATCAAATAAGCAACTCTTAGCAACACAAAGAGATGTTCTGCCAGACAGGAAAGTGGACACAAGGTTGCGGAATAGATAGGGAGTTTGGGGGGAGGATGTGAAGCAGTAGGATGCACCCCCCCCCCAACAATAATTATCCAAAAAACTGGTATAACTTAAGGCATTGAGTTGTACATTTGCCCCATAACATTAAGGAGGTTGGGTCTTGGCCCGAAATGTCGATTGTTCATTTCCCTCCGTAGATGCTGCCTGACCTGCTGAGTTCCTCCAGCATTTTGTGTTCGTTTCATGAGCCTCCAACAGCCTATTCTCATGCTGTGCATGATCTGAATCAGGCAACCAAATATCTTAAAGATCTTAAAGGAGTGGGGGTTGGGGTGGGGGGGTAGAGGGAGAGAGAGAGAGAGAGAACATTAACGATAAAGCTTTGTGCATGCTAGGGCTCAGACTGAATAATAACACAGCAATAACACTTGGTTATAACAATGGTTGTGGTTTTAAAACAGTTGGAACAGAAGCAAACATTAAGTTCTGGATTATAAATTACTTAAAGTGGGATATTTTAAACACATCTGCATGTCTGATGTGACTTTTATTTCACAGTAAATTATTTACTGGAGTTTACAAGATAAAGCATCAAAGTTTTCTGGAGGAGATAGTGATGTTTTCTGCCGCAGCTGGTTACATCACTTTTTTTAGAGTGGCTTTTTAAAATGCACCTTTTACTGCGTGTAACTTTACACTGGATTCAACTTCTGCCTTAATTCCATTTATAGCTTCATCTGGAAAGTCTCCCAGGACATTTGCCTCAAAGCTTCTTCTGATCTTTACTGGGTATGTTATGCCATCGAGAAACACAGAAGCAAAACAAGATCATCGGCTTCTCACATATAAATTTCAATGAGCCAAGGAAGTTTCAAGATAGATTTAAACCAATGTTTTCTATTTTCTATCCATGGGAATAAATTGTGTATCCACTTTTGATTTCCTTTGATGGCGGGCAGTGAACACTGTTGTGAACACAAGTGAGCACTAGAGGCCTCTCTAGCTTTGTGAAAGCATTTAGAAAGTGCTTAACAAATGCTGAAAGCAAAGCATTAAAAGAGTTGGGGTTCTGCCCAAAGGCTATAGTTAGAAATAAACAGTCCAGCTTTCATTGGCCTGAGAGACAGTGTGGTAAGTGAAAAACTTGCACTGAATTTACTGAAATCTTCAAAATGTATTCTTGTGGAGCTCCACCCTCCCCTCCCCCACCATCTTCCAGAATGAATAGAACAAAGCTCTGCAAACCAATATGGGAATAAAAACTTCTTCGTAGCCTATTGATTAAGGAGAAAACAGACCATACGGTGTGCATGAAAGACAGGCAAGCCCACCCCCCCCCCCCCCATTGTCATCACCTGTGTTCAACGCACCCGGTGCTCTGAATGAATAACCCAGCTGAAAGGAGGCTCTGTCTTGATTTGCCATACAAGAGGCAGTGTGTCACCATGCTTTCTTCCAGGGAGTCACCAAGTGATTTCTATATCTGTTGTCATGGTGATGCAGTGAAGTGGAGGAAAATGGGGTGACTTTAACATTCAAAATACCAAATCCCAGAACAGGCCCACAAAACACTGGGCTGTAGCTGAGGTTCCTGAGTTTTTTTTGTTCTGAAAATGTCAATAAAACTCTTTTTAACGGTAGCAGGGACATCTAAATGTCATCTGTCACACTGCTAAGGGGATTTAAGTTTGTTTAGGAACTTGTGTGGGACAAAGGCTGTTATTTGTTCTGTGTAAGCACATAAAGGATGTTGACTATCAACAGGGCTGGCACTGTACGATGAGAAAACATTCAGGAAATATCAGCTCAGTTGCAGGTGATGTTAAGAGGCTGTTTAACATTTTGTCTTCACAAGTTGGAGGCAGGAATAATTATGTGTTTTTTTTAAACAGCTCTCTCTATTTTTTTTCTTGTCAGCGAATCGTGCGGATGTGACCTGATGACCCCTTGAAAACTAAAAAGGGGGGGAAAGAAATGGTTGTGACAGAAGTCTTGTCACCCAAAAGCATTACAGGCACTCAGGATGGTGACTTGACCAGGTGAAGAAAGAATCAAAGGCAGCGCTTGTCATAAACATTCAAATCTAACAGTTGCCACGTTAACAGCGTGACAACTGAAAAAACACAGCCAGGGTGAATGGGAGTGGCAGATTAATGAACATGCTGTTATTATTAAGATCAAATCCTGTGCTTTTCTTAATGATGAGCATTTGAGCTGTTGGAAGAGGAAGAATGGGTGTTTTCTATTAATTTGGCATCTCTCCCAGACCCCATTCAACCAAATCCTACTCACTGAAAACTCCATCCCAGCAATCCGTTATCCATACTGACCAGGGCCTTCAGTGTTTCAATCTGAGGAAGCATTTTTATTGAAAAGGGGAATGAAAAGAGCTTTATTTCACTGATTATTTTTAGATTGAATCAAATTGAAAGACGGTTAAAGAGAAAGGGTGACATGCTACTGTAAATTGAATCTGTTTACAGGCTTGCACGGTGAGACTTGCATTTATATCCATGTCAGTATGTCTTGAGTTGCTTCACACAGAGACAGGAAGCAGTTATTGCTGTTACACAGGCATCAGTGTTGGTGTTTCCGTCAAGCCCTCCATAGCTCACGAGGACACGGAAGCCTTTCAGTTAAAACAGATGATTATTTTCCAAAGCAGTAGTAGGAAAAGCTATTATTAAAAGATACTCAGAAATTCACTGCTGAGAGTGATTACCCATTATCCAACTCAGAAGCCAGAAACTGAACCGAGATATGTATCCAGGGTTAGTGTGTGCATTGGGTTTGTACTGAGGTGGCAGCATCAATGCTAAAGATCTCACAAATGGTGATCTCCATTTTTCATTCACCACTGTGACTGTAAACATCTGTCTGTTAATTTTAGGCATTCAGATTATAAACTTGTCCCATGACTTAACCCAGAGCTGAATTGGCCTTCACATAGAATTACTGTACATAGAATTTCAAGGAAATACTGACGATGTGGTCAGTACAATGCAAATTGCCACAATTGATTCCTGACAAGATCTGGATGCCCCATGAAGACTGATTGAGGAACAATGGCCTTTACTCAGTAGAGTTTAGAAGAATAAAAGGCAACCTTATCAAGATGTGTAAGAATCTGAAAGGCTTAATGGAGATTGCCATTAGGTTGCCTCCACTTAGTCATAGAGTCATAGCATTATAGAGTAACACAGAGCGGAACCAGGCCCTTCGGCCCGACTCGTCTCTGCTGACCAAGATGCCCATCTAAGCTAGTCCCATTTGCCTGTGCTTGGCCCATATCCCTCTACAGCTTTTCTATCTAGTTGTGAGACCACATATAGAAAGCAGAGTCTCAGGATAAAGAGTCAGCTTTTTCTGATTTCAAAGAAAGAGGTCATTTCGGCCCATTGAGTCTATGCTAGCTCATAGAGCAATCTCATTGCCCACAAATTTTCCCTGTAATTTATTTGCCCTTCCCCCCACCACCATCTTCCACCATTCACAGTTAAGGAGAATTTGCTTTGCTAAGTGGATCTTTGGAATTCTTTAGAGAGGACCTGGCTGCTCAGTCACTGAGTATATTCAAGGATAAATGTGATAGATGTTTGAATGCTTAGGGGATGTAGAGATCAAGCAGTAAAGTAGACAAGATAACAGGTCAGCCATGATATTATTGAATGGCAAAGCAGGTTCAAAAGACCATGTGGCCTGTACCTGTTTCTAATCCCATCTTCTTACAAAGATTCCACAGCAAGAGAAGGCCACTCTGCCCATGATGGGTCTTATGCTCCACAAGGACCATCTCCACCTTTCCATCAAACCCTCTCAGTAAGACCTTCGATTCTTTTTTTCCTCATGTACATACACAGGTTTCCCTGAAAGGGATCTGAGCTGTATCATCTTAATTAGTGGTGACTTTCCCAGCTCTTAATTTTGGTTTCACCATGCAAAACATCTTCTTTGTACTCTTCCCTCTCAAGTCCTTTCATAATTAAAAAAAAATTATATGAGTTCACCATTTAGCCTAAAGATAAAAGTCCTGCGTTGTTCATTTTCCTCCTGGTAGGAATGATTTGCAGATCTGAATTGTGTTGGTCTCATCAGCAGGTTCTGAAGCCCCCATTGTCAGTTAGACATAGGAACCGACCATAGAATAATAGTGGCAGAACTTGGATTCTCTGTTGCTGACACTTCAGGCAGTACAGTCTTTATGATGAGAAGTTAAACTGAGGTTCCTTCTAACCGTTCAAGTGGACAAAAGAAAAAAAACTGTTCAATAAAGCACAAGGCCGTGATCCAGAATTTTGACCAACATTAATCTGTCAATCAACACCATAAGACTAATTATCTGGTCTTGGTTTGTGGCCGCTAACTCAGCACCAATTGGCTGCTGTGTTTCCACCTGCAACAGTGACCACATTTCAAAACTATTTCATAAGGTGCAGAGCAAATTGGGAGCACCCAATGCCATGAAAGGTGCCATATAAATGCAGATCTTTTTCCCCAATCCACAGTCAGATTTATTGAGGCTGCTTCAGGAAGGGGACTCGACATATTCAGCTATTTCACTGAATCTCCTCTACATTGGGGAAGTTCTATCTTCAACCATCCAAGCCCAAACCTATCTACCTCTCCACCTGCCTCTTACCAAGTGTCTCCTCATACGCCTCAGTACTGAGGTTTGATTGATCATTCCTCCTACAAAGTGCCTTGCACATTTTAATACATTAAAAGCTCTTTATGAATTCAATTTGTTGTTAAGTGCATCGACTTGATGTAGTTACTTAGATAAATATTCCAATAAGGCATTGGGGGCTTGGTGGGGTGGGGGGGGGGCGCGAGGTTGCTGGTTGGAGGGGAGATCTCAGAAAGAAGAGGAGCAGGTTCCATAGCTGATTTTCCCATCTTTATCTTGAGAACACTGGGACCAACCAGAGTGTCTGAATGTTGCTTTTGCCAAGACTGGGAAAGAATTTGATATTTAATGGCCCAAATGGCTTATTTTTCTGGTGACTTTGCCAAGTTATTTTTGGAAACTGTGGATACATTTTGGTTTTACAGGTTCTTACACTGAATCATTCCATGGATATATTGTTTTCCAATATCGAAACCCAGGTCACAAGCCAGTTATGTGGAACATTTCTGAAGGTATTCCCAAGTTAGATAACATATTCACGTCCCACTAAACTGGTGCTCCATACAAAATAAATTCTCATTTTTGATTATGAGTTGGAAAGGATCTTGAGCAGAAAACTTGGCAATACTATCCATCTCCACATATGCCTTAGTCCATCCGCTGTTGAAATCATGTCTACACTTCTGTTAACTCCAGATTCTACTGTTCCAATGTTCAAATGGCTGGTTTTGCATCTTCCACCCATAAGCCAGAGACATTTTCTTTACTGAGGCCTGTTCAGCTATTCTGTGCGTGTTCATTTCTCATCAAGGTCTCAGTTTCAATTTATCTTCCTCATCTTCAACCCCCACTTCAGTGATCCCAGTGCTTCTGATCTAAAACCACCTCCAACCTGGCATTCCTCTGAGATCTCTGCATTCTTCAAGCTCGGACCTCTTGTGCTATCTTGATGTTCTTCACTCCACCATGGGGGTGTGGTAACATTAGCTCTGGAATTCCCTTCACAAATCTTTCTGCTTCACTTCTGCCTTGCTTTACTTTCCTTCTTTGACCAATCTTCTGGGCTCCTGTTCTAACATCTTCTCCTTTGCCTTACTTTAGCTACTGGCTAATGAACGCTACTGAGAAGCTCAAAGAAGATATTTTATTAAGATATTTTGTAAGAGCAATGTCACTGGGAGTTCTTCTATTTAAAATTCAGAAACAAGTTCAACAAGTTTGATAAAAGAAAATGTGAGGATAATTTACGATGCCTCATTGGGACTTTCTGATCCATCCCTAGGTTGGAGGTAAGGAATATAACATTTTTCCTTTGAATCTCTGATCCTTAAGAGTGCGGGATCTTGGAACTGGCTGTGAATAAAATAAATTAGCTGTTTAAAGTGACAATAATTTATATTCTGTCTCTTTAAAGGAACCATAAAATACTAATAGGTTTTAACTAGCTTCTTGAATTGGTTTCTGAATTTTGTTCCAAAGAGATTCATGTAGCTGTCATTTATGCATTGAACATTATTTAAATCCAATGCATGTAAAATCCACACAATGCATTAACTGGTCGGTTATTCTGATTTTAACTAGATATAGCTACAATTTTTTTCATGAAAAAGTACTGATATATGAACTATTTCAAGCAGACATTAATAAAATCAGAAAACATTGGAAACACTCAGCAGGTCAGGCAGTATCTGTGTAAAGAGACACAGAGTTCATGTTTCAGGACGTAGACCCTTGATTGGTTCAGTTGAAGACCCTTTCCCAGTTCTGGCATAGAGCTTTAAACCTGAGATATTAACATTGTCCCTTTCCACAGATGCTGCCTGACCTGCTGAGTGTTTTCACCATTTTCTGTTTTTATTTCAGATTTCCAGCATCTGCTGTTCTTGATTTTCAGACTTTTATAAGTTTGGGCTCTCAAATCCATAAGTTGACATGACAAATGGCCATCTTCTCCTTACAATGTTTTTTTTTGTGACTCGATCCAACAAGAACATGTCTTCAATGTAATAAAACATCAATGTGATGACAATCAGCACTGAGCAGTTATAAAAGTGCTAGAAGATATGTCTGAAAGTTTTGTACATACAAGACAAAGTTAATTCATTTCTACAATGTTATTGGAAAATAAATCTCCATGAGCTATGCCACAGGCAAGAGACAAATTCATAATAATTAACACTATAACTTTAACTTTCTGGTTCAATTTATTGCCTTTTAATTCCTTCACTGCCTATTTTTTCAAGTTGCCTCACCTTTCGTTTTCTTGTTACCCTTTGACTACTTAATCTACGCTATTAAACATGAACACAGTCACTATCTTCCTGACCCACAGCACTCATTTCAGTAATGAATGGCTCATTTAAAAGAAACAGTGGTTTGATTGGCTAAATGCTGGATCTTGAGTTCACTTCTTGAGCTGAATGATTGGAAAAGGATTAAAGACTGACAATGGTGGTGTCACTAAGGACATCAGGTCAATTAGAATGTGTTAGACTGTCTCAGGACATAGGGAAACACACACACCAATGCTTTCTTCAATGCACCAGATAGTAGTCTCGGGCCAGATGAATCAGATTGCCAACAGCGTGATAATGGTTAATGCTTGCATCATTGAAGTAGAGTTGTTAAGATCTCCTGCAGTCTATTACTGGCATTTCAGTTTTTGATACATATTCTTTTACCAATTGGGTTCAGATCAGGTTTATTCTCTCTGGACCGATTTCATAATTTGGCTCTCCCCTTGGCCACTGGCAATCACACCTCCGGTAACTGGCATGTCAATTAACCTCTCCAAGGCCGTGGAATTTTCCCAGAAGTGATTAATTGTGAGGTGTTGCTCTTAACATAGCTAAACTTCCAGCTCTCATTTAACCTACAAACAGGAAATTAAAAGGATGTTCAAAATGCACAGGACACTGCGGCAAATCATTGAATACAGTCGGCTGCTAATTCATTTGGCTGGTGCAAAGGGAAAAGGACAGTAGGATCCTAGATGAAAGCTGGTATTTGGGGAATGACAATTCCCTTTTCCTGTAGCCACTGCAGTTGACACACTGTTTAACACTGATGGGTTTTTTTCCCTGCTCACTGGTTTGGTGTATTCATGCATGAACGGGTGCAATTACAGGAGGTAATTACAGTCAGCACTACAGATCAGCAAGTCTCGCATAAGCAAATTCTGGATAAAACAATTTTTTCCGAGTTCCAATTTTTCCTCATTTACCAGAGTAATTTATTCCATTGATATACAACAGATTTCAATCTGATGCAAACAAAACTGTTAAGCAGGCACAACATTCACACTCCTGGCAAAGAGGTGTGAGATTGATTGTTGCTTATCTGGCTTTACCTTGAATGAAATGACATTTATTCGTTCTCAGCCTTATGATGATTGGGGGCCTTGGAATTTGGATGGGCGCCTAAGGTGGGAATGCAGGGCCACAAATCGAACAGGCGTTAACCCCCTTAACACGTATAATTAAGCCTTTTATTCGTACATGCTAAGACCTGATGCCCACTTCATTGCAAGTTCAATTTGTGGCCTTTACTGAAATGGTGGCTGCTATATTTCTGGACCGGAATGAGATTGCATCTTCCATCTGTTGTGTTAGAAGTTTAGAAGGCTCTTTGTCATTTGAAAAAAAAACATGCAATGTGAGGCTTAAAATCTGGTCTCATGTATTGATTTTATTGTTGAATGTTATTTTATTGTCCAAATGGTCTTAGGGAACAAGCTCCCTGTTCTATCAGCACGCTGTGCATCATCTACAAAATGCATTGTAGTTACTGATCCAGGCTATTGCGACAGCATCTCCCGCCAACAAGAACAAGGGCAGCAGGTGCATGGCAACACCACCACCAGCAGTTTCCCTCCGACTTGCACATCATCCTGACTTGGAAATATATTGCAGTCATTTCATTGCCGCTGCGATGAAATCCTGGAACTCAACGTCATAGGAGAACCTTCACTGGGAAGGCAGTGGCAATTCGAGAAGGAGACTCACCGTCATCTTCTCAAGGGCAAACATAGATGGGCAATTAACACAAAGATCCTTGTGTCTCATAAGTGAATAAAGAAAATACATTGGCAGCTCACATTTGGGTGTGCTTTTCTTCAATTAATCAGCTCTTCTTGATGGCTGTAGATACAAATTCTTCTTAAATGGGCACCCTTAAAGCAGCTCATGAGAACCAGGGGAAAGGGGTTTGTCACTGGCTGTGTGAGTATGGTACAGCTATGTTTATATTGTCTAACTTGGTCCTGATCCCATACATGCTCCAATGAAACCTGTATGATGTTGGTATTGACTTCTGGTTTCAACAACAACAATGGTATTAATGTCACATCCTGAATGCAGTTAAACTTCACAGGAGTGCAAATAGTAGAATGAACACTGGTCCATGTGAGGCAATATTGTGACAATGATTAAAATTTCAGTTAGGGAGTTGATTTGAGAGAGCATTTTAAAGGTGGAGAAAGGCAGAGCAGAGCTTGGGCCCAGAGCGACTGAAGGCATGTTCACCATGGAGATGAGATTTAAACTGGGGATGAAGAAGATCCCAGCATTGAACAGGAGCAGGAATCTGCAGGAGCAGGTAACGGGACTCTCGGTGTGAGAAGTGGGAACCATATAAAGAGGTGAGTGTCAGGACCCAGTTCTTTTCCAGATAGCCAGGGCTGTGACTTGGAGCGAGAAGCAGTGACAATGACTAGCTAAAGTAGTGACAATGGATCCAGGTTCAGTGGTGTGTTCTTCCTGCCAGATGTGGGAGGTCTGGGAGAGAAAAGTCTCCCTGGTAGCTACATCTGCAGGAGATGCATCCAGCTGCAGCTCCTTACAGACTGTGTTAGGGAACTGGAGCTGCAGTGGGGTGACCTATGGCTCATACAGGAGAATGAGGAGGTGATAGATGAAAGCCACAGGGAGGTAGCCACACCTAAGTTGCAGGAGAGAGGTAGCTGGGTGACTGTCAGGAGAGGGGAATGGAATAGGCAGGTAGTGCATAGTATCCCTGTCACCGTTCCCCTCAATAACAGGTATATCATTTTGGATACTGTTGGGGGGGATGACCTACCATGGGAAAGGCAGTCAGGTCACTGGCACTGAGTCTGGCTCTGTGGCTCAGAAGGAAAGGGTGGAGAAGAGGAGATCAATATTGATAGGGGACTCTATCATTAGGGGGGCAGACAGGAGATTCTGTGGACATGAAAGAGACTCCCGGATGGTGTGTTGCCTCCCAGGTGCCAGGGCCAGGGACATCTCGGACCGGGTACACAGCATTCTAAAGGGGGAGGGTGAGCAGGCAGAGGTTGTGGTACATATTGGCACCAATGACGCAGGTAGGAAAAAGGATGAGGTCCTGAAAAGTGAATATGGAAAACTAGGTAGGAAGCTGAAAAGCAAGAGCTCAAAGGTAGTGATCTCTGGATTGCTGCCTGTACCACGTGCCAGTGAGGGTAAGGATAGGATGATTTGGCAGATGACTGCATGGCTGAGGAGTTGGTGCAGGGGGCAGGATTTCATATTTGTGGATCATTGGGATCTCTTCCGGGCAAGGTATGATCTGTACAAAAGGGACTGGTTACACCTGAACTGGAGGGCGACCAATATCCTTGCAGGCAGATTTGCTGAAGATGTTGCGGAGGGTTTAAACTAATTTGGCAGGGGATGGGAACCCGAGTGATAGGTCAGAGGATGGGGCAGTTGGTGCACAGGTTGATGCAGCATGTAGAGAGACTGTGAGGAAGGATAGGCAGTTGATAGGGCAAAATTGCAGTCAGTTGGATGGGTTGAGTGTGTCTATTTTAATGCAAGTAGTATCAGGAGCAAGGCTGATGAACTTTGAGCATGGGTCAGTACATGGAATTATGATGTTGTGGCCATTACAGAGACTTGGCTGTCACAAGGGCAGGAATGGCTGCTGGATGTTCTGGGGTTTAGATGTTTCAAAAAGGACAGGGACGGAGGTAAAAGAGGTGGAGGAGTGGCATTACTAATCAAAGATAGTATCACAGCTGTAGTAAGGGAAGACATCCTGGAGGATCATCCACTGAGTCAGTGTGGGTGGAGGTCAGAAACAGGAAGGGAGCGATCACTCTATTGGGAGTATCCTATAGAACCCCCCAAGAGCAGCAGAGACACAAAGAAACAGATCGGGAGGCAGATTTTGGAAAGGTGCAAAAATAATAGAGTTGTTGTCATGGGTGATTTCAGCTTCCCCAGTATTGATTGGCACCTCCTTAGTGCAAAAGGTTTGGATGGGGCGGAATTTGTTAGGTGTGTCCAGGAAGGATTCCTGACACAATATGTAGACAGGTCGACTGGAGGAGAGGCCATTCTGGATCTGGTACTAGGTAATGAACCTGGTCAGGTGTCAGATCTCTCAGTGGGTGAGCATTTTGAAGACAGTGATCACAACTCCCTGACCTTTAGCCGTGCCTTGGAGAGGGATAGGAGCACACGGTGTGGGAAAGTATCTAATTGTGGTAGGGGGAATTATGATGCTATTAGGCAGGAACTTGGGAATGTAAATTGGGAGCAGATGTATTCAGGGAAATGCACAATGGAAATGTGGAGGTTGTTTAGAGATCACTTGCAAAGGGTTCTGGATAGGTTTGTCCCATTGAGGCAGGAAAAGGATGGTAGGGTGAAGGAACCATGGTTGACAAGAGATGTGGAATATCTAGTGAAGAGAAAGAAAGAAGCTTATTTAAGGTTCAGGAAGCAAAGATCAGACAGGGCTCTAGAGAAATACAAGGCAGCCAATAAAGAGCTTAATAACGGACTTAGGAGAGCTAGAAGGGGACATGAGAAGGCCTTGGCGAGTAGGATTAATGAAAACCTCAAGGCATTCTACTTGTATGTGAAGAACAAGTGGATGACTAGAGCGAAATTAGGACCGATTAGGGACAGAGGAGGAAACATGTGTCTGGAGTTGGAGGAGGTAGTGGAGGTCCTTAATGAATACTTTGCTTCAGTATTCATCTGTGAGAGACCTTGACATTTGTGAGGACAGCGTAAAACAGGCTGATGAGCCAGAGCATGTCGATGTTAAGGAGGATGTGCTGGAACTTTTGAAAAAGATTAAGATAGACAAGTCCCTGGAGCCAGATGGAATATACCCCAGGATACTATTGGAAGTGAGTGAAGAGATTTCTGAGCCCTTGGCAAAGATCTTTGAGTCCTCACTGGCCACAGGAGTGGTACCAGATGATTGGAGAGTGGCAAATGTAATTCCTTTGTTCGAGAAAGTGAGTAGGGATAACCCTGGAAATTATAGACCAGTGAATCTTACTTCAGTGGTGGAAAAATTATTGGAAAAGATTCTTAGGGACAGGATTTATGAGTATTTGGAGAAGCATAGTCTGATTAGGGATAGTCAGCATGGCTTTGTGAGGGGCACGTCATGCCTCATGAGTCTGACTGAATTCTTTGAGAATGTGACAAAACACATTGATGACGGTAGAGCAGTGGATGTGGTGTATATGGTCTTTAGTGAGGCGTCTGATAAGGTTCCCCATGATAAGCTTATTCAGAAGGTCAGGAGGCATGGTATCCAGCGAAACTTGGCTGTGTGGATTTGGAATTGGCTTGTCCATAGAAGGCAGAGGGTGGTGGCAGATGGAGCGTATTCTGCCTGGAGGTCAGTGACCAATGGTGTTCCACAGGGATCTGTTCTGGGACCCCTGCTCTTTGTTATTTTTATAAATGACTTGGATGAAGTAGTGGAAGGGTGGGTTAGTAAGTTTGCAGATGACACGAAGGTAGTGGGGTTGTGGATAGTATAGAAGGTTGTCGAGGGTCACAATAGGACATTGATAGGATGCAAAGCTGGGCTGAGAAGTGGCAGCTGGATTTCAACCTGGAAAAGTGTGAAATGATTCACTTTAGAATGTGAAATTTGAAAGCAGAATACAGGGTTAATGGCAGGATTCTTAGCAGTGTGGAGGAACAGGGGGATCTTGGAGTCCAACCACAGATCCTTCAAAGTTGTCATGCAAGTTGATAGGGTTGTTAAGAAGGTGTATGGTGTGTTGGCCTTCAGTCGTCGGGGTATTGAGTTCAAGAGCTGCAAGGCAATGTTGCAGCTCTATAAAACCCTGGTTAGAATACACTTAGAATACTGTGGTCATTTCTGGTCACCTCATTATAGGAAGGATGTGGAAGCTTTAGAAAGGGTGCAGAGGAGATTTACCAGGATGCTATCTGGATTGGAGAGGATGTCTTATGAGAATAGGTTGAGCAAACTAGGGCTTTTCTCTTTGGAGAGAAGGAGGATGAGAGGTGACCTGATGGAGGTGTACAAGATGATAAGAGACATGGATCGAGTGGACAGTCAGAGACTTTTTCCCAGGATGGAAATGGCTAACATGAGGGGGCATAATTTTAAGATGATTGGAGGAAAGTACAGGGGGAATATCAGAGGTAAGTTTTTTTACACAGAGAGTGGTGGGTGCGTGGAACACGCTGCCAGGGGTGCTGGTAGAGGTAGATACATTAGGGACATTTAAGAGACTCTTAGACAGGCACATGGATGACAGAAAAATGGAGGCTTAAGGTGACAGGGGAAAAATTTAAAGGGGATCTGAGACTCAAGTTTTTCCATACAGATGGTGGTGGACATAAGAACATAGAACAGTACAGCATAGAACAGGCCCTTTGGCCCATAATGTTTTGCCAACATAACTATTCCCTCCTACCTACAGAATGCCCATATCCCTCCATTTTCCTCTCTATCAGGCAATGCAATCCAGGTATCCACCACTCTTTAATAAAAAACTTAGGTCTCTTCTGAAACTACCTGCTCTCACCTTAAATGCATGCCCTCTGGTATTGGATTGTTCAATAATGGGAAAAAGATATTGCTTGTCCACCCTATGCCCCTCATAATTTTATACACTTCCAACAGATCACCCCTCAGGCTCCTCTGCTCCAGAGAAAAGAGCTCAAGTTTGTCCAGCCTCTCCTGATAGTACATGCCCTCTAATCCAGGTGGCATCCGAGTAAACCTCCTCTGCACCCTCTCAAGAGCCTCGACATCCTTCCTATAGAGAGGTGACCAGAATTGCACACAATATTCTAAATGCGGCCTAACCAGAGTTCTATAGAGATGCATCATAACTTCTTGACTCTTACACTTGATTAATGAAAGCAAACATTCCATAAGGACTGAGCGGTCAGAGGAAATGGTAAAGGTGGTTACAATTACAATGTTTAAAGGACACTTGTACAGGTACATGAATAGGAAAAGTTTAGTGAGATATGGGCCAAACGCAGGCAAATGGAACAAACTCAAGTCGTCATCTCCAGTGTTTGATGGCCCTGGGACTCTACTCAATGGAGTTGAGAAGGATGAGGGAGGATCTCTGAAACCTACCAAATATTGAAAGGCCTGGATAGAGTGGATGTGGAGAGGATGTTTCCAGTAGTGGGAGAGTCTAGGACCAGAGGGAACAGCCTTAGAAATAAAAGGACATCCCTTTAGAACAGAGATGAGGAGGAATTTCTTTAGCCAGAGGGTGGTGAATCTGTGGAATTCATTGCTACAGATGGCTGTGGAGGCCAAGTCATTGGGTATATTTAAAGCAGAGGTTGATAGGTCCTTGATTAGTAAGGGTGTCAAAGGTTACAGGGAGAAGGCAGGAGAATGGGGTTGAGAGGGAATAATAAATGAGCCATGATTGAATGGCGGAGCAGACTCGATGGGGCAAATGGCCTAATTCTACTCCTATGTTTTATGGTCGGCATGGACAAGTTGGGCCAAAGGGTCTGTTTTCCTTGCTCTCTAACTCTATGAAACTCTATGACACTAATTCTATCTCTGCTGACTCAAGTATTTGCTGTTTCAACTCTGTCAGTCCTCACACCACCCCACAACCCCTCCTCCCACCACTCTGTTCAATTCTACACTTACTCTCTGGAATTCTATGGAACTTCCTCTCCAGACTCCTCTAATTTACTGGACACCTTTAAAAGGCTGTTTCCCAAAATCCCTCTTCAACTATGCTCTCAATCTTCTCTCCTAACTGTTCCGCAAAGGCTACACATCCATTTATCCTGCAGGAAGTACCTTGGGACGTTTATCTTAAAAGTGCTTCATAAATCCAAGTGTTGTTATTAATGTTTGCTGTCAGCTGCCCTCTGCTAATGAAAAGACATCTTACCGAATTTCACAGGCATTTCACAGGCCCTGGATCCTCCTGGAATTCCTGAGTTGTGAGAAAATGCTGCATTCACAAGTTCAGCACAGTTTGGAATTGGCAAACCTGGTGAATTTACAGTGTTTCTCTTCTCACTGCCAACCTTAGAAACAAGGTGAATGGAGGTACAGATCTCTAGAAATCGATTACAGTATATTCTATAAAAGACTGCACAAATACAGTACATGTGCTATAATATAACTAATACGTAATATATTTAGTCTCAAAATATGGAATTTTATTACATGGGAACAGAGGAACAGGAGGAGGCATCCTGTCTCTTGAGCCAATGGTTGTTTTGTGGGGCAACTCCATATTTTGCCTTTAATCCCTTAGTTAACAAAAGGATAATTAATCTCAAATTTAACAATTGACCTGGCACCTATATCTGTCCACAGAAAAGTGTTCAAAATTTCTACCCATCTCTATACAGTATGTCAAAGTGTTTCAGAAATTCACCCTGAGATGCCTGACTCTGATTTTTAAGCACCTGATCACCCCTAGGCTCCTTGACCAGTCGGAATAGTCTCTCTCTATTTAATCCATATGCAATCCTTAATAAATCAAATCACTTTTCAACTTCCAGGAAACATAGACCTGGATTTTGTTATCTCTGCTTATGATAAATTTAACCCTTGAAGTTGAGGTATCATTCTGGAAATCTATGCTGAGCTCCCCACACCCTCCCAAAATGTCCAGAACCGCTTGCAGTAACCGATATGCTGTAGAACTTTTTACCTAGTATTTATGAGTTTTAAGATACTATGGGGATTTGATAAATTACAAAGAAAGAACCTATTTCTGTTGTTTAGGAACGGAGGATTGGGACTGAGGAGAGGATCTAAAAATGAAAGGCAAATATTTCAGAGATGAAGTCAGGAAAAGCTTTAACAAGGTGACGCAGCGACACAACTGACAGGTCGCTGCTTCCCAGCTCCAGCGATATGGGTTCAAATGTGACCTCCGGTGTTGTCCCTGTGGAGATCTCCCTATCTCGGGATGGCTTTCCTCCTGGTGTTTCAGTTTCCTCCCACATCCCAAAGATGTGCGGGTTGGTAGGTAACTTGGCCACTGTAAATTGCCACTTACGTATAGGGCATAGATAGGGTGAATGATCACAGTCTTTTTCCAGAGGTTGGGCAATCAATAGAGAACATAGGTTTAAGGTGAGAGATTTAATAGGAACCTGAGGGGCAAGTCTTTCACCCAGAGGGTAGTCAATGTAGGAATGAGCTGCCAGAGGAAGTGATTGAGGCAGGTACATTAACAACATTTAAAAGGAACTTGGACAGGTACATGGATGGGAAAGACTTAATGGGATATGGGCCAAATGTGGGCAAGCTTAGATGGGAATATTAATCGTCGTGGACCATTTGGGCCGAATGGCCTGTTTCCATGCTGTATGACTCTGTGACTCTTAAGTGGTAGAATCTGGGAGGCGTTGATGGGATTGTAGAGAGGATAGATTATGGGGAAAGTCATTTGAGGAATGGGATTGGTCTGTGAGCCAGCATGGGTTCAAAGGGCCAAATTCCCTCCTACTCTGTCTCATGGAAATATGGAATATATAGAGTGTGGGTAAAGTTTGGATCTCTTTCCAACTTATTCCAGGTGGATTCTTAACTTTAAGCCTGGGATTGTTAGATTTTTGTTAACTATAGGATTAAGGAATGTGAGATAAAGATAGCCATCTGCATCTAGAACAGCCATGATCTCATTGAATACCACAATAACCTCTTGGGGTTAAGTGCCTCGCCCTGTTCCTCTCTTCCTGTATGGATACTCATCATTTGGAAATCTACTTTTTATTTAGAGATACAAGACACTGCAGTTGCTGGAAACTGGAGCCAAAAACAGGTTCCTGATACAGGGTCTTAATCTGAAAAAGATATACTGGCTTTGGAGGTGGTGCAGAGGAGGTTCACCAGGTTGATTCTGGATCTGAGGGGGTTAGCCTGTGAGGAGAGATTCAGTTGCCTGGGACTATACTCGCTGGAATTCAGAAGAATGAGAGGGGATCTTATAGAAACATATAAAATTATGAAAGGCATAGACAAGATAGAGGCAAGAAGGTTGTTCCCACTGGTAGGTGAGACCAGAACTAGGGGACATAGCCTCAAGATTTGGGATGGAGGTGAGGACGAACTGCTTTTCCCAGAGAGTAGTGAATCTGTGGAATTCTCTGTCCAGGGAAGCAGTAGAGTTTACCTCATTAAGTACATTTAAGACACATTTAGATAGATTTTTGCACAGTAGGGGAATTAAAGGTTATGGGGAAAAGGCAGGTAGGTGGATCTGAGTCCATGGCCAAATCAGTCATGATCTTATTGAATGGTGGAGCAGCTCGATGGGCCAGATGGCCTCCTCCTGCTCCTATTTCTTATGTTCTTATTATAAATGTCTACCATTCCTTTCCCTCTACAGGTGACCCATTGAGTTTCTCCAGCAATTTGTTTTTTTTTACTTTTTATTTGGTTTGTTGGGATTCTGTCTGTGTCTGCGTTGATTTGAAACATCCAGTGGATCCTGTTATAACTATTACCTTTAACCCAGCTGTTATTGACTGGAAATTCTTGATTGTAAATGAAATGCAGAGCAATAGAAAAGTGCTGTGCTTCTACTCATTGTGAGGTTTGATTAACAGGGAATTGAGGTGAGCCAACTATTTACTGCTATCAGGATTCAAGTTTAATCGAGACAGGAGGAAATTCAAAATTCAGAAAGGAAAAGGAATTTTGGTGAATGTTGTCAACGATCGGTGCTGGGCACTCTGATTTAGTAAAAACACAAGAGACTGCAGATGCTGGGATCTGGAGCAACACACAAGATGGGTCAGGTAGCATCTGTGGAGGGAAATGGGCAGTCGATGTTTTCGTCAAGACCCTTCATCTGGACATGAGAACGACTGTCCATTTCCCTCCATAGATATTGCCTGACCCGCTGAGTTCCTCCAGCAGATTGTGTGTTACTCTGACTTAGTGGCTTGGCTAAAGAGATAGAGAGCTGTTTGTGCACATCTGCAAATGAATGTGAGTCTCAAACTGCAGTGGGTGGGAGCAGGATGGTCCAATAGATAAAATTGGCAGCCCAATTTTTTTTTTGTCTAACTCTCTCTTCCTTTAGTTACTGCTTCAAGTCTCTTGGTCAACTGAAATAGTATCTCCTTATCTGGGTGCAGGGTCAAATTTTGTTTGAAATACCATTAAACTCTATTAACAGTCCCTAAGATGGATAGCGTTCTTGACTTGTGCTTCAATGCAAAATGAGTGATGATAATTCTGCAGCCTGTGTTACGACCAACTTTTATTTCCCTTAAGATGCATTTTCTCGGAGCAGGAATCGGTGCTATGGCAGCAGCTGCCGTGGCATTGTCTAAGCTCAATGAACTGGCTTCATTGAGGAGAACCAGTCACCAAGCGATTCGAGAATGAGCTGGTGGTTGTACATCCCTCGACTGCCATCACTAATACAATATCATTTCTGGTCATTGCTGCTTGTTGGAGCTTGTTGTGCATAAATTGGCTGCCTCATTTTCTGCATTACAGCAGTAACTACGATCCAATAATTCTTCATTAGCTCCAAATGCTTTAGTCGTCCTGACATCATGAAAAGCATTTTACGAATGCAAATATTTCTTTTCTTAACCAATGATGAGCCTGCGTGTGTCATCGTCCTCACAGCATGAGTGTTTGGCCAGGGGGGCTTGGGAAACGCAGCAGTCTTTTCTGCAATAGTATAGGTCTAATTTCATATTGAATCATAAAATTGTCACGGCGCAGAAGGAGACCATTCGACCAATTGAATCCATGCTGTCTCCTAGTCGAACAATACTGCCACTCCTACTCCCACTCCCACTCCCACATTCTTTCTCCACAGCTCTGCAAATTATAGCCTTACAAGCACCTATCCAATTCCCCTTTGAAGACACTGATTGAGTCTATTTCAATCACCAAACTAGCAGTGAAGTCCTGGGCATAATCTTTCAGTGCACAAGGTGTTTATCCTCCTGGCTCTCCGACAACGGATTGAAAACAAAAGGTTTGATCTTGGTTTCTGTCTCTGGATCAGAGAAACATTTTGGACACTGTTGTTTCCTGGAACAAGGTAGAGTGACCCTGTTCCCCCAGCATGATTCTGGCGCTGCTTTGCTGTCCACTGTGGCGGGCAGGGGAGTAAGATCTTCAGACTTTTGACTTGATCTCATTACAGGCTGTATATGCTTGCAGACTCGTGTATAAATTCCAAGGCAATGACATCATTGCAGTCCAGCACCTTCCTCTATATACCAAACAGAGTAAAGTGTTACACAGGGCAAGTTACCATGACAACAGCTGCACTTGGAGCATCCTTCATGTGTCTGATGTTTCAGCTTTTAGTGAGAGTATGAAAAAGGGATCTCAAAACTGAGTAACTGCTTCCTCCTTCAGCATACTGTATTGTTCTAGAAAATTAAAAGCAGCAGTAGTCTTTGTGGAGTATGTATTTTGGCCCCACTCTGAATACTTTTCCAGGTTAACTCTTACTTAGTCATCCCAGAGCTGATAGAAGTCTCCATTGATTGTCATTATTCAGTAATAAGAAGCCTAATATGTTTATATCATGTTCAATTTGTTTGATAAAGCAGTAGATCATTATGTTGTATTCACTGAGACCCTTCATGGAAAGTGAGCTCTTGCGTACAATCTGTCGTAGTATTCCTAACTTGCTGAGTATTTTCAGCATTTCCCCTTTAGATTTCAAAGTTCCAGCATTTGTAGTGTTTTGCTTTTGGCTCCTGCCCTCAGCTGCTTCAAATGACACAAAGGTCTGGCAGGGTGGATCGGCGAGCAGGAAGGAGACAAGGGCCAGCGGGAATGGTGAGGTACGTAGCAGGAATGATGGGGATCCCAGTGGGAATGACATAAGGTCTGATTGGGAATGTCAGCAGCTGCTGGGGGCAGTGCAATTTCAGGTAGAGTGCAAAGGCTATCGGCTGGGAATGGGAGGTATCCACAAGGAAACAATCTCAAGTGTGTACATAGACTTAGTGGACTTTTAACAGGAATAGACACAACTGGTGTGTCTGAAGTCAAAACTGGACAATCTACTGCCCAGAAAGCAGGCATTCTGGTCCAATTTCTGTACTTATTTTGAAGGAGAACAAGAAAGTTTATCCTAGTGTCCTGAACAATACTTATTCGTCAAACAACAACAGGTCCAGCGATTTGGGTTCAATGCTGATCTCCGGTACTGTTGTCATGAAGTTTGCACATTCTCCCTGTGACTACATTGGTTTCCTCTGGGTACACTGGTTTCCCACCTACATCTCAAAAATGTGCGTTGGTAGGTTAATCGGCCACTATAAATTCCTCCTAGTTCTTCAAGAAGTGCTTCGAGATGCTGGTCATGGCATGCATTAACTCCAGCCTCCCAGAAAACCTTGACCCACTCCAATTCACCTACCACCGAAACAGGTCTACGGTGGATGCCATCTCCCAAGCCCTACGCTCACTTCTGGAGCATCTGGACAGTAAAGACATCTACATTAAACTATTGTTTATTGACTACAGCTCCACCTTCAATACTGTAACTCCAAGCAAACTCATCACCAAACTCTGAGATCTGGGACTCACACCTTCCTTTGCAACTGGATCCTTGACTTCCTGACCAACAGACCGCAAGCAGTAAGGATAGGCAGTCACACCTCCACCACGATTATCCTCAACACTGGTGCCCCACAAGGCTGCCTCCTCAGCCCCCTACTCTACTCCCTGTATACTCATGACTGTGTGGCCAGATTCTGCTCTAACTCCATCTACAAGTTTGCTGATGATATGCACTGTAGTGGGCCGTATCTCAAATACCGATGAATCAGAGTACAGGAAGGAGATAGAGCTTAGTGACATGGCGTCATGACAACAATCTTTCCCTCAATGTCAGCAGAACAAAAGAGCTGGTCATTGACTTCAGGAGTGGGGGGAATGCATATGCTCCTATCTACATCAATGGTGCTGAGGTCGAGCGGGTTGAGAGCTTCAAGTTCATAGGAGTGAACATCACCAATAGCCTGAATGAAAACCTCTATGATGCTGGAGGAACTCAGCAGGCCAGGCAGCATCCGTGGAGAAAAGCAGGTGGTCAACGTTTTAAGTCAGGACTCTTCTTCAGGACTGAAGATAGGAAAAGGGGAAGCCCAATATATAGGAAGGAAAAGCAGAGCAGTGATAGGTGGACAAAAGGGGGGAGGCGAGGTGGGCACAAGGTGGTGATAGGTTGATGCAGGTAAGAGATCGTAACCTGATCCAAAACATTGAATGCCCTCCTACATATTGGGCTTCCCCTTTTCCTATCTTCAGTTATGAAAAACTATCCTGACCCGAAACGTCGACTGCCTGCTTTTCTCCACAGATGCTGCCTGGCCTGCTGAGTTCCTCCAGCATCACAGTGTTTTTCATCTCAATTCCAGCATCTGCAGTCCTTTGTTTCCCTAGTATCATCAATAGCCTGTCCTGGTCCAACCATGTAGACGCCACGGACAAGAAAGTTCACTAGTACCTCTGCTTCCTTTGGAGGCTAAAGAAATTTGGCATGTTGGCCCTCACCAATTTGTATTGATGCAGCATAGAAAGCGTCCTATCGAGAAGCATCACAGCTTGGTTTGGCAACTGCTCTGCCCGTGACCACAAGGAACCGTAGAGAGTTGTGGACACAGCTCAGCACATCATGGAAACAAGTCTCCCCTCCATGGACTCTGTCTATCCTTCTTGCTGCCTTGGTAAAGCAGCCAGCATAATCAAAGACCCCATCCAACCCAGACATTCTCTCTTCTTCCCCCTCCCATCAGGCAGAAGATATGATAAGCTTTCTTTATTAGTCACATGTACATCGAAACACACGGTGAAATGCATCTTTTACATAGAGTGTTCTGTGGGCAGCCCGCAAGTGTCACCATGCTTCCTGCGCCAACATAGCATGCTCACAACTTTCTAACCAGTATGTCTTTGGAATGTGGGAGGAAGCCGGAGCACCCGGAGGAAACCCATGCAGACACGGGGAGAACATACAAACTCCTTACAGACAGTGGCCGGAAGTGAACCTGGGTCACTGGCACTGTAATAGTATTATGCTAACCGCTACACTACCATGCCGCCCCCTACAGTACTGTACCACTCCCTACGCAACAAAAGCCTAAAAGCACATACTACCAGGCTCAAGAACAGCTTCTATCCCTCTGTTATAAGACTATCGAACAGTTCCCTAGTATAAAATGGACTCTTGACCTCACAATCTACCTCGTTATGGCATTGCACCTTATTGTCTACCTGCACTTCACTTTCTCTGTAACTGTTACACTTTACTCTGCATTCTGTTGTTGTTTTTACCCTGTACTACCTCAGTGCACCGTGTAATGAATTGATCTGTATGAACGGTATGCAAGACAAGTTTTTCACTGTACCTCGGTACATGTGACAATAATAAACCAATTCCAATTCCAAATCCAATTCCAATGGTGTGTAGGTGAATGGTAGAATCTGGTAGGGGGCAGAAGTGCAGTTAATGGGAATGTGAGAAGAATAAAACGAGTTAACGTAGGATTCGTGTATAAGTGGGTGCTTGACACAATGGGCTGAAGGGCCTGTTTCTGTTCTTTATCTCTCTATGACTACTGTAGATTCTTCAGTAATTTTGATTTTTTGTTTGTGGGAACTTACCGTTGTCAAATTGACAACTGCATTTCCAACATTATAACAGGGTCCAAACTTCAAAATTGATTTGTTGGCCATAAAGTGGTCATGGAAGGCACAACAAGTTTCCCTTTCTTGCTGGGTGATGGGTATAAGGAATGAGCTGCTGGAGGGGGTAGTAGAGGCAGGTATAATTAAACATCTAAAAATCATCTGTACAGGTACATGGATGGGAAAGACTTCAGGGGATGTGGGCCAAATGCAGGCAAACGGGATTCGCATAGATAGGTATCTTGGTTGGTATGGATGAGTTATGCTGAAGGGCCTGTTTCCCGGATGTCCTTGGCAACCTTGTCCAAATCAAGGAGGGCTGTAAGGTTGAAACGTGGATGGCTTATGTTGTCCGTCAGTGGTCCAGATAAGGTCAGACCAAAAAACAACCTCAACCTTTCAATAAGACTTGTTTCATTGTTTTTATTGGTCTCATATACATGCAGGACTTCAGGTGGGCATTGTACAGCAGTTAATGTTACTTCATGTGCCAGTGTCCTCCATGAGTTAGCCCTTCATGTGCACAAAAGTGCCAGCACCAATTTTCCAATTTTGGTGGGTGGCCTCCTGTTCTGAGGTGAACATGACCTTCCAAGTCTAAAGATTTGGGCACCCCTGATCTAACTGAATGGTAGGACAGGTCCATGGGGCTGAATGGCCTCCTCTACTTGCTCAAATGTGTGGAATTTAATTTGTTTTTAACTGGTGAGAAGTATGCTTTAACAAAAATAGTGGTAGAAGATCACACTCTTTGTACCCACTGAGCTTGTGCTTGTTTTCCTGTGTCTGCTGTCTCCTCCACTCCCGGTATCTTGTTCATATTCTCCCCTGATCCCTTCCCTTTGTTCTCCTTGTGTTGTGACTGACTCAGTTTCAATTGTAAAGTGATCCACGGCCTAATAGAGCCTTGCATGAAAAATTCTGTCTCATCTCTCTCTTCATGTGAAACATTCAACTATGATCGCTACGGTTGTTAAGGGGTTGAGAAGTCAGGTAAAATAGTCATTTTTCAATAACTAGTGTAACACTGCTGCTTCACAAGTTTATGATCCTTAGAGTAGTGAATATCTCACATTAAATTGGAGGCACAGGACAATATTGCAAATTGGCCAGCTTTAACATCAAGGGCGTGATGTTTACCCTGGTGGCCAATGATATTTGCAGGCCATGCTATTCGTGAGCCGAGTCCTCCTGAAACCTGTACAATAATATGCATTTTAACTAGCAGAGCCATAATCACTAAACAGTACAGCTTTGCAGCCACAAAGGTCTTTAGAGACTGTGTAAAATGATGGAATTCACTAATAACTTTAGTAAAATAGAAAAAAAAGTCAATTACAGATAAAAAAAATGAACTGTTTGTTGAAAACAAGAGCAAAGAATCATTCCTGGTACTTTCCAAACCTCCCTGGTGGAAGCATAAACACATCAGAAGCTGATGACCCAGGGGTTCCAATCATGCAGAATTTGCAGTCCCAGTGACTGCAACGTATCCGAAGGATAAAGGGAGTTGAGCCGTTTACTGTTACACCTGGCAAACATTAAATGTGCTGAAATTAACCACACTGGGAATGCCTACCGTCTGATAGAATTAATATGTCACCCTAGCTGTGAACATTAACTAAACCAGGGTAATTCAGTTACATCTATAAATATGAACAAGGTTAAAATAGCATAACCTCCACCTCCACTGATTCATGTCTTAACACCAAGTGGATCTTACGTTTCACAACCATTAATCAGCCTTCTACTATGTGGGAATGATATCCGTTTAATCCCAAACATGTACAAAATGCTTCTGAAAGATCAGACAAGTAAATCTTAGAACTTAAAGCCCGGAAGAAGATCATTTCATCCATTGTGCTTCTGATGATTAGTCTTTGACTAATATTATCCATTTAATCCTCTTTTTCCCCGACATTAATGGGACTAAGCCATGATCTTATTAAACAGTGGAGAAGGCTTGGGCTGAGTGGCCTGATCCTGCTTCTAATTTGTATGTTTGTGTGACCAAACAAGGAAACACTTCTTTTGCATCAATGTCTAACAAATGTTTGTTTTATTTGCTGATTTATTTTACCTCTATGTAAATACATTTTTGATATTAAATATGAGTACAGCTTTAGCTCATGTGAAACAAATGATGATATGTTGTAGAACCGTACAGTTCAGTCCACAACGTAGAAAACATATTGAATACATCTTCATTCCATACCATCGTCAAGGAGAGCAGGTCAAAATAGGTGGAAAACCAAAAACTGCAGAAGCTGAAATACTCTAATACTCTGCTGAAGGGGCATTGACCTTAAATGTTAGCTCCATGGATGCTGTCTGACCTGCTGAGTATCTCTGGCATTTTCTGTTTTTAATTCAAAATAGTAACGGGTTTATGTAGAACTGATGTTTGGAAATACTTTATCACAAGACACTGCATGATACAAGAAAAGATTTCTGGACAGGGTAATGATACTGGTTGTGAGGAATGGTAACTCTGTTCCTCTTTCTGCAAATGCTGCCTGACCTGCCGAGTGTTTTCATCATTGTCTGTTTTTATTTCACATTTCCAGCATCTGCCGTTCTTTTCATTTTCATGTAATTATTTTAGACACTAATATGTGGCAGACATAAGGCTAATGAACTTCCTTGTGTGTGTTTATCTTGGGGAAAGAAGAAGTTAGTATAGAGGGGAAACTCAGACCCAATTACGGTTTGAACCAATAAGGATGCAAAGATCACACGCTCAGTGAGCAGCCTTTGTTTTGTTAACAGACCTCCTGTCAGTGTGAACATGCTCTTCTTACATGGGACACAGCGAGGGAAAAGCAACTGGTAAACACTGAGCTGATTACCATCCAGTGGCATGTGCAATAAAACACATACCTGGGAATGTCAAGTGAGGACAGGCTTGGAGGTCATGCGGGCTCGTTCCTTCTAATACCAAATGGACTATTACTCAACGTCAAGGCCGTGGCTTTATTGTAACCATATTTGATGGTGATTCATTGTGACATAAAAGGTAAAAAAATGAGCCTGAAAAGGAAAATAAAGATCAAAGTAGTGGCATGTGGTTGGGGGGTGGGGGGTGAAATGTTAGTTCATTTTTGGGATTTGGGCAACATTTATTGTCCATCCATCCATATTGTCCTTGAGAAGGCGATGGAGAGCTGCCCCCTTGAACCACTGCAGTTCTTTCCGTGAAATCCCACAGTTGTGTTGGGAGTGGAATTCCAGGATGTAGCTCAAATGCCACTGAAGGAGCAGAGATATATTTCCAAGTCAGGATGGTGCGTGACTTGGAGGAAAACTTGTGGTGGTGTTCCCATGTGTCTGTACTTTTTATCCTTCTTGGTGTTTGAGATTGCAAGTTTGGGAGGTGGTGTCGGAGTCACCTCAATGGGTAACTGCAGCGCACCTTGTAGATAGCACACATTGTAACTGCCATAACGTATTTTTATACATATTGGCAAGTAGGATGCCACAGGAGAATGAGAATACCTGTACAAAACAAGACACCTCACCCGTGGCAAAAATCGCAGTTGGACTTCACTGAAAGTATTTTGCTGCATGCAAGGAATCAGGGGTTTGAAATTCAACTGTGGTAAGGGTATAAAATGGGCAGGAGGGTACATTATATACCCACACAACTGTTTTCCCACGGGGAAGCAGTAAATTACCAAGTAATAAGATTGCCATTCCGTCCCAGCCAGCAGGGTCTCTTTATGGAATGGAATGTATGACACAGTTTGGAATGACCTGAAGAAGTAAATGCAGAAAAATAGCATGAAAGGTGGTCTTTCAGTGTTAAGAGTTATAGAGTTGTACGGCATAGAAATAGGCCCTTTAGCCCACCATGTCCATGCCACCCATTGTACCTATCTACACATCGCATCTACCATTATTAGGTATTCTATGCCTTGGTGATTCAAGTACTTGTCTTAGGTGCATCTTAAGTGTTGTGAAAAAAGACATTTTCTACCAAGCCTTATTATTGCTCCTTCCTTATTTTTGGAAGATCATTCTCTAGTCATTGGGCTGCTATCTCCTCACATGATGAGCAAACTTTCACATGTGCAAAAGCTGAGCAAATGCCAGTGTTTGACAATGTCACCATCCTCTTAAAGACATCATCACAGCAATCTCCCTTTAAAGACAAGCACTATATCTAATAAACTCAGTTCAGTACCATGCCTTGTGAAAAATCCTAGCAGTTCATATGCAAAAGAAACATTCAAACACTATTGATGTAAGCTCTGATTCAAAATCAAAAATCTACATTACAGAATATTGAGTATGAAGTGAAGTTCCAGGAATATTTCGTGAAACTAATACTACAGCCCTTGGGTGTTAGTTGGATACAACAATCTGCAGCTTGTGAGCACTTGCGGCACTTGCAGCTTTCCACATTATACTCTTTTGTCTGTTTTTATAAATATTGTATCACACTGATGCCCACTGGCATTCTGTGCAGAAGGTATTCAGAACTGTTTTGAGATTACAGTTCAAATCCTCTGAATATAGTGAATTATGGATGAATAATGGAAATCTGTACACTGTTGCAGGTTTATAGAAATGCACAATGAACAAATGTTGAGCATAGATCCCAAATGAAAAGAGTTTCTCAAAGTGTGCAGTGAGCCAGGAGCTTAATGTTATCACAGATCACGCAATGTACAGGTGGGCATGCCTGTAATAGAGAATTGAAAGGCTACTATACTCTTGGAGGTGCTGTCTTACTGAGGCCACATCTGCCTGTTCAGTTGGAAAGAAACATCACAAGGGATTATTTGAAAATAAAAAGGAGGGTGGCACAGCTAATAGAACCATCGCCTCACAGCTCCAGAGAGCCAGGTTCAATCTTGATCTCTGCTACTGTCTGCGTGGAGTTTGCATTTTCTGCCTGTGACCACATGAGTTTCCTCCGTGTGCTCTGGTTTCCTCGCACTTCCCAAAGACACACAGGTTGGTAGGTTAACAATCCGCTGTAAATTGCCTCTAGTGGGAAAAATAGAATCCAGGGTGAGTTGGTGAGAATATGGGGAGAATAAAAAATAGAATTAATGTAAAATTAGAGTAAGTGGGTGGTTGATGGTTGGTGTGGACTCAATGTGCTGAAAGGCCACTTCCATTACGTATCACTCTATGATTTCATTGACTTCGTCGAATTCTCCCTGTGTTCTTGGCCCCATATGGAAATTTCCTCCCTTACCACCAAAATCAGACCACTTGGTCAGATATGTATTTGAATGCTATCAGGCATTGAAAACGTTATGGGAAATATGGGCCAAATAGGATTGCTCTTTGAAAGAACCCAAAGGGAGAGTTATAGTTATGAAGAGAGAGGACAAGGCTGGAGTTGCTTTCTTTGAGAAAAAATGAAAACGAGGGAAGATGTTGAGAGTAAATGTTCAAGACCTACTTTCCTTGGCAGTGAGGATAACAACTTGGTGAAACTGGGGGAAACAGGGGGTCACACACCATGGTTGGGCTTGCGTCGTGTGCCAATGGCTACATAGGGCTTGTGAGACCTTGATAATATCAGAGTAATTAAGGGGAAAGTTCATAAAAAAAAGTAAAAAGGTAAAAATATACTCAGCTTCCCGAGTTGTTAGCTGTCTCTAAGAATCCTCAAGACAACTGAAAGGAGTGGTCTGTGAGATGGTTATGGGAGCTGCAGATGTGTATTTTACCACCTGTGAACACACAAGATACCGCTGATGCCAGAATATGGAGTGTAAAACAAACTGATGAAGGAACTCAGTGGGTTGAGCAGCATGAGGGGAGGGAGAGGAGTTGTCAATGTTTTGGATTGTGAACAATTGGTACTTACATTCAGGAAGATTGGAAGCACTGGGAGGAAGATTAGAGGGGACGCTGCAACTACAGAGCGATGTCTGGAAAATAATCAATCAAGTAGAGGTAGTGAAGATGTGGGGCTATATACATGCATACTGCAGCTACAAGGAGTAACTGAGATGATATTTAAGCTGGACATGTACATAAGGGAGAAAGTCACAGATTTCATGTGAACTATAAGCATTAGTCTTAAACCGTAGGGCCGAATGTCCTGTTTCTGTGCCATGGGCTCCATCTAATCAACCATTAAATAGTTAAAACAAATTCATCTTGGAGTCCTCAAAACATAGAAATCAGCAGTTAAAAAGAATCTCATATTGTTGTAATGCAGTGTCAAGGAATATGGACAACCTTGCCATGCCCAAGCCTTTTGTTTCTAAAAACATGCTTGGATATTTAAAGGTTTATGGAATGACCCTTTCATGTTATTTTTTTTTTGCCAAGAACATATTAGAAACAGCTGGAATAATCCAAAGGTCTTACATAAGGGCTGCATTTCCTAAGATCAATTATGTATTTCTGCAATGGCTTTAAGCTCCTACTGCTGCTATTTTTGTGCAATAGTGTTGTTCGTACACAGCAAGGAACGATAGAAGATGTTTGTTTTCGGGAGGGTCCCTGAAATCCAACTGAGAGTGTTTTGATAGGGTAACTTACATTTGGATGTAATTATGTAACCAAACAACTTCCCTTTGTTATCTCTTGATATTTCTCCAGAGTGGAGAAGAACTTTTGACACAAACCCATATTATATATATCAATCAGAAAATGCTGTAAATACTCAGCAGATCTAGCAGCATTGGTGGAGAGAGAAACAAGAGTTAATGTTTCAGGCGGTGGACCTTTGATCTGAAATGGAAGGGGTTAGAAATGAAAGGAATCTTAAGTTGGAGAGAAAGAGGGAAGGAATGGAGAGATAAAAAGAAAAGATGTGTGATTGGACGGAGACCAGGAGAGATTGAATGACACAAATGGTGATGCTGATTGAAAGAGGGTGAGGAAGGTATGTCTGAGGGAGATCTAGATCAACTGGAAAAGTGGCAAAGGAATGGCAGATGGAATTTAACTCAGACAAGTGTGGAGTCATGCATTTTCGAAGTTAAACCAGAGTCGGACATAAACAGTGAATGATGGGGCCCTGGGGAGTGCTGCAGAACAGAGGGGTTTAGGGGTACACTTACACAGTCCCCTGAAAGAGGTGACGTAGTTGTACAGGATCATGAAAAAGGCACATAAGGTATGTTTGCCTTCATCAGTTGCGGCATTGATGTCATGTTACAGATGTACAAGATGTTGGTGAGACAGCACTTGGAGTATTATATACACTTCTGGTAGTCGTACTATAGGAAGTACGTGCTTATACTAGAGAGGGTGCAGAAAAGGTTCACAAGGATGTTGCTGGGCATGGATGGCGTAAGTCATAAGGAGGTAAGATGCGTTTGTTTTCCCTGGAGTAAAGGAGGCTGGGGTGACTATATAGAGCTTTATAAAATCATGAGGAGCATAGGTGAGGTGGATGCTCACAGTCTTTTTCCCAGGGTAGGGGACTCTAAAACTAGGTTTAAGGTGAGAGGAGAAAGACTTAAAGGTGACCTGAAGGGCAAGTTTTTCACACAGTGGGTGGTGCGTATAAGGAACGAGCTGCCAGAGGAAGTGGTAGAGGCAGATACATTTGCAACATTTAAAAGACATTTGGACAGGTAAATGGATTGGAATGATTTAGGGGGATATGGGCCAAATGCAGGGAAATGGGACTAGCTCAGGTAGGGAAAGTTGGGCTGAAGGGCCTGTTTCCATGCTACATAACTCTATGCCCCTAAAGAGGAAATGGCAAATAATGTCTGAAATCATGGACGAGGAAGAGCAAATTTCAAAACAACAAATTTCACGACATATGTCAGTGATAATAAACCTGCATATGTCGCCCTTACTCTAAGATGCATCAATGTTTTTGCTTCTATTCCTTGTGGTAGTGGGTTGCACATTCTGTTTTCTTAGTAAAAACATTTCTGTGGATTTCTTTAATGAGGTTTGGGGAGGGAATCTGTAACTGGATACAACTGCTTTACACAAACAGCAGTAGAGCAGTCCAAATTAATGGTTGGGAAATGGAAAGCTTCCCGATCCAACTGGAGTCAGGCAAGGCTGCCCTTCTCCTCTCTTTTGTTTGTGTGTTGAGCCTCTTACTGAGTCCATCAGGAAGGATGGTAATGACCCCTGGTAGCAGAGGCAATCAGGTCAAAGGTTCCCTGTAGTTGACTTTGCTATCTTCTGATTGGACCCATTATTGTTCCACAGATTTATGAGCATTTGTAGCCAGTGTGAATTAGTATTGGACACCAGAGTCAATCACAGCAAAAGCAAGACCATGTTCTTTGGCACCTGGAGGAATCAATCCCTCGTTCCCTTCATCATCTGGTCCAATTACCAGACGATGCTGGGAATCTGGTTCAGAGGAGCTAAGGCATGGAGTAGGTGCAGTGTGTACACAAGATGAAGCAGAAGTTAAGAATGCAGAAATGGTGCTCCCTCTTTATTGCCTGAAAGAACCAATTCATCAGGCGCAAGGTGCTCTTGCTTTTGCTATATGTGGTGCATTTGTGGCCCATATCTTGCTCCTGCACTGCAGCAGGTATCTGAGTTGTCATCCGTTTTATCTGGAGGTCCACAATGGACTGTGGCTGCAGGAAAGCAATGTACAAATTCCTGGGAGGAGATGTGCATCTTTGTCCTGATGATCATTTTTATGTGTGGCCACATCACGTTACAATAGACCCTGGAGCAACAATCTGCTCAACCCTCTGTGTTCCTCCAGCAGACTGTGTGTTGCTCCAGATTCCAGCATCTGCAGTCTCTTGTGTCTCCATTACACTATGCCCTGGGTATGCAAGCACCAAGTGTCATCATGTTCTACCTCTCCCTAGTGTTACAAAGGATGGGCCTGGCTATGTTGCTGTGGAACATTCCATTCATTTGGACCACACCTGCTCCTTGGAGAAAAGTTTCTGTGGATAAACACCTTCGATCAGAAGTCAATGAGGTGATGGTCTGCACAGAATGTCTTTGAGGTCCTGCAGGAGAAGGATATAGTGGATCCAAGCAGATGATCAAAATCATTTGCAAGAATGCCTCATCATCAAAAGTTTGGAACGTTGAACCAAGACTTTGCTTGACTGCTGGTGAGTGGGTCCCTCCCCATCAGATCCTTCATTCACAACAAAAGGCTCCATTACTTCCCTCAAGGAGTCTGCGATGCTGATGAGACCATCATCATCTCCTTCCTGAGTATGTGTTTGCCAGGAAGCCCTGAAAAGGGACGCAGTTTTCTTTGTTGAGATTCACTGCGAATACTTGTGTAAAATCAGCACTTTTGTGCTCTACTGACTGTTCTCAGGGGTATATACAACCATCACCTGCTGCAGGAAGATAATCAATCTGGTGAAAGACGCATATTGGTCTGCCTGAAAATTGGCAGTCTTCCAGTGCAAGTAGCTGTCCGCAAATGACTCTTGCAGACAGGCACATTCCAAAGTGCAGGACTATGGGCTGAGGAGGTAATGAAGCTTGGTGCAGCCACCAACAAGGCTCCATGGGGAAAGGACAAGGCTTCTGGTCCTTCTCTTGCTGCACAGCAAGGGGCTAGGCTCTGTGTTATAGTTTCTCAAACTCGCCGCTGATGAAATGCCTGGGAATGAAAAATTGATGACATAATGTACATATTGTCAGCAAATGTCTTCTTCTTAGTCCCTCGGGATTGAGGATGGTTTCCTTCTACTCTGCTTTTGTGGGCTCTGAGGTGGCTAATGAGACCAATGTGGGAACCACAGACATTTCCACTGATGGGGCAGATGGTGCTGGCGGGTTAGTAGTTTGTGAGGTGGTCAACTTTGATGCATTGCTTCAGGGTTACTATGATATATTCAATGCAGTGAACACTCACAGATTTAATGTCCTTGTACTGCATATTTGCTAATTTTATCAATAAAATATATTTTAGGGGGAACAGTCTTTACTGGATTTAATTTTGCTTTTCATATTTAGTAACCACAATAGTGTAAAACTCTTCTTGTTGTCAGTTCTATCAAACTATTAAGGATTTTAAAGATAACTCCCAAGTTTCTCCCTATTCCAGGCGGGTAAGGACCAGCTGTCCCTTGATAGATACAGCCTCTCAATTCTGGTAACACAGTTGTAAATACACTTTGCACCTTGTCTAATGTAACACTACCTGAACATGCTCAAGGACAGAAATCTAATGGGTTTAGCCTTAGGCCAGGTCTTTAGTCTTTTTTGATTGGTGGAGACTGCAAAGTGAAAGGAACTATTATGAAAGGAGCAATGATAATGGAGAAAAAGTCTTGTTAATGCCAATAGCTTTTAATGTTAATACATCCTTTGTAGTAGAACTGCTTTTCTCTTGAATAGTTGAAACACAGATTAAGATGTGAAACATACAAGCCTCCTGCATTATAATCTAATGTATTAACAGAAAGAATACATCCAAAAAGCAATGCATTGGTAGGCCCAATGGATAATAGCAGCGTATCCAGGTATAATTATCCAGGCTCTAACCCAATGACTAGCTTTTCTTCAATTAAAAATTGTTCTGCAGCTGTAAAGCACATGAATAAAAGAAAAGAGGTAAAGCAATCAAATTATTTGAAAGGCTTTTGTGAATAAAGCAGTTTTTCTCACTAACTGAATATTTTAAAGTCCAAAATAAAGTTTCAAATGAAATAAGAACCACACAAAATTGTACATTTTCATTAGTGCAATTAAACGATGTAGCGAATTGCTCTTTGTGTTTTAGTGTTTTTTCATTATGTTCATTAAAGTTTTTATTTTACTGCCTCAGCCAATCTTGAAAGCACAGGCTTCACCTGGATACCTATTTCTCCAGCAGGGTTATAAGGCATTTTGTTTAATCTGGGTCTGTGCAGCTGGTTGAATTTTCCACAATGCTGTCAATTCTAATTATGATTGCAGTGTTTTCCTGGTTGCACCAATAGTTTTTTTATATATGACATGGTATTCACAGTACAGAATCAGGCCATTTGGACCAATGTTTCCATGCTGGTTAAGCAACTTGTTCTAGATTTGAAACTGAGGAAGTTTCCTTCTGATGGAATGAGAATAGGCTTTTTCCAGCAATCCAAACTAGAAACCAAATTCATGACTTTATTGCAAGACAACTTCCACATTTAAAATTTAAAACAATATTTCTTTCCATTTATATTCTTGTCAATTTAACCTGATCAACAAACATTCAAACTCCTGCTTTGCCAAAGGCACAATTCCACAAATGGCCCACTGTAATCTATTTCTGGAGTTCGGATTCACAAAACGTTGAGAGAGCTGGGCCTGCCTAATAATGCTGTTGAAATGTAAACGCAAAGTTGATTTCTGTTGTGTCACTGTTGAGTCAACTGCTTGATATTTCAGAGGAACCCAAAGAGCAATTACGTTACCAAGAGAATCAAAACAAGCCTGGCAGAAAGCAATCCAGTCAAGCATTGTTTTAATGTACACAAAGGGCACCGTTTCAACTCGACAAGGATAAAGCAGCCTGCTCCTTGCCTTTGACTTGTTTGTACAATTCATGTTCGAGAGGCAACCAACAAGCACATTAAGTGCTGCTAGCTGGACTCTAATCTACTGATTACACTGTGGTGTGCTCTGGATTTTTGTGTTCTGTGCAACCACTGTGGTTAAAGGAACAATCCTTACTACTGATCTCTGGAGGCTGAGAGTTCTGCATTGCCATATTTAGCAACCAGGGGTGCAATGTAAGGATGAAAAGCACGCTGACCTGACATTGTAATCAAACCAGCTGGCTTTTCTGCTCCAACCTTACCCCTTCTGAACACTCTGCTCTCCGCTCTCTCCGCACCAACCCTGTCATCAAACCAGCTGACACATCTCATTTTCCGTCTTGGAACCTTGCAGCCTAACGGCATGAACATTGAATTCTCCCACTTTGTAATCCCCACCCCCCACTTCCCAACAACCCTCCCCCACCGTGCTTTTCCTCTTCTTTCCTGGCCTATCTCTCCTTTTTTTTCCTTTCACTCCATACTTTTGACCCATCCCCCAGTGGATCTGCTTTCCCCCTCCCCCGCACCTGCCTATCACTATCTCTGACCTGCGTCTACCTATCACCACCTTGTACCCACCCCGCCTCCCCTCTTTTGTCCACCTATCACTGCTCTGCTTTTCCCTCCTATATATAGGGTTTCCCCTTTTCCTATCTTCAATCCTGAAGAAGGATCCTGACCTGAAACAATGACTGCCTGCTTTTGTCCATGGATGCTGCCTGGCCTGCTGAGTTCCTCCAGCATCATTGTGTTTTTCATTAGATTCCAGCATCTGCAGTCCTTTGTTTCTCTCATGCGATGTATTGGTATTGGTATTGGTTTATTATTGTCACTTGTACTGAGGTACAGTGAAAAACTTGTCTTGCATACCGATTGTACAAGTCAATTCATTACACAGTGCAGTTACATTGAGTTAGTACAGAGTGCATTGATGTAGTACAGGTAAAAACAATAACAGTACAGAGTAAAGTGTCACAGCTACAGAGAAAGTGCAGTGCAATAAGGTGCAAGGTCACAAGAAGGTAGATCGTGAAGTCATAGTCCATCTCATTGTATAAGGGAACCATTCAATAGTCTTGTCACAGTGGGTAGAAGCTGTCCTTAAGTCTGGTGGTACATGCCCTCCAGCTCCTGAATCTTCTACCCGATGGAAGAGGAGAGAAGAGAGAATGTCCTGGGTGGGTGGGGTCTTTGATTATGCTGGCTGCTTCGCCAAGACAACGAGAGGTAAAGACAGAGTCCAAGGAGGGGAGGCTGGTGTCCGTGATGCGCTGGGCTGTGTCCACAACTCTCTGCAGTTTCTTGCAGTCCTGGGCAGAGCAGTTGCCATACCAAGCCGTGATATATCCAGATAGGATGCTTTCTATGGTGCATCAGTAAAAGTTGGTGAGAGTCAAAGGGGACAAACCAAATTTCTTTAGCCTCCTGAGGAAGTAGAGGTGCTGGTGAGCTTTCTTGGCCATAGGATCTATGTGATTTGACCAGAACAGGTTGTTGGTGATGCTCACTCCCAGGAACTTGAAGCTCTCTACCCTCTCAACCTCAGCACCATTGATGTAGACGGGTGCATGTACACCACCCCCTTTCCTGGAGTCAATGACCAGCACTTTTGTTTTGTTGACATTGATGGAAAGGTTGTTGTCGTGACATCATTCCACTAAGTTCTCTATCTCCTTCCTGTACTCCGCCTCATCACTATTTGAGATACGGCTTACAATGGTGGTATCATCTGCAAACTTGTAGCTGGAGTTAGAGCAGAATCTGGCCACACAGTCATGAGTGTATAGGGAGTAGAGGGCTGAGGACGCAGCCTTGTGGGGCACCAGTGTTGAGAATAATCGTGCCGGAGGTATTGCTGCCTGTCCTCACTGATTGCGGTCTGTTTGTTAGAAAGTCAAGGATCCAGTTACAGAGGGAGGTGTTGAGTCCTATGTCTCGGAGTTTGGTGACAAGCTTGCTTGGGATTATTGTATTGAAGGCAGAGCTGTAGTCAATAAACAAAAGTCTAACGTAGGTGTCTTTACTGTCCAGATGCTCCAAAGCTGAGTGTAGGGCCAGGGAGGTGGCATCCGCTGTAGACCTGTTTCGGCGATAGGTGAATTGCGGTGGGTCGAGGTTGTCTGGGAGGCTGGAGTTGATGCATGCCATGACCAACTGCTCAAAGCACTCCATGATGGTGGATGTCAGAGCCACTGGTCGGTAGTCATTGAGGCATGTTACTTTGCTCTTCTTCGGTACTGGATGTAAGGAGATTGTAGGGTGAATAATTTGTTGCTGCTCATTGGTACTTCAATTGATAAACAAAATAAGTTAGCAAAGAGTTTGCTTTTTCTTTGTTAATGTCTTATTAAAAATTTAGTTAACAATGAACTCAATAACAAACATAGATTTCTGGATAAACTAAACTGGATTAAACTCTGTGTTTCTAACCTGTTTGCAGGAAGGATTGCCAGATTTCAGAACAATAACAATTGAAGGCATGAATAGTGCAAATGCACTACTGTCCTTATATTAAGTTAAAGGTCTGATTCATCCATCTACCATGTGCATGTACACCAACTCCTGTAATGCGTCCAATTTAAAACTGAGGTAGTCATTTTATCACAAGGGCAGGACAGAGATGCAGCTGGTAAAGCTATTGCCTCACAGTTCCAGTGATCTGGGTTCAATCCTGACCTCAGGTGCTGTCTGTGTGGAGTTTTCACATTTCTCCTGTGATCATGTGGGTTTCCTCCAGGTGCTCCAGTTTTCTCCCACATCCCAAAGACATGTAGAGAAAGAAAGGACTGCAGATGCTGGAATCTAAATAAAAAACACTATGATGCTGGAGGAACTCAGCAGGCCAGGCAGCATCCGTGGAGAAAAGCAGGCGGGCAATGTTTTGGGTCAAGACCCTTAAACTGTGAGAATTCAATGCTCACTTAAAGTGTGAGAATTCAATGTTCACTTAGAGGGGCCCTGACCCAAAACGCTGACCGCCTGCTTTTCGCCATGGATGCTGCCTGGCCTGCTGAGTTCTTCCAGTATCATCGTGTTTCTCATCCCAAAGACGTGTAGGTTGGTACGTTAATTGGCCAGTGTAGATTGCCCCTAGGTGAGTGATAGAGTTCAGGGGAGATGCTGGGAATGTGGGGAGAATAAAATGGGATTAGTGTAAATGGGTGCTTGATAGTCAATGGAGTGAAGGGTCTGTTTCCATGCTGTATAACTCCATGACTCTTACATTTTCAGATCTCTCTAAAGTTTCATTCCCCTTATCTCCAGCCTACAACCGATTAAGCTCTGTATCCTCCTCTTACAATAGCCTTGTAAACATCCAGATTTTTGACTTCTCACCTATGGCAACTGTGTCTTCAACCGGCTGGTTCCTAATCTTCAGAATTCTCTCCCTAACTGTCTCCATTTCCCATTCTTAAAGCAACTCCTTAAACCCTGCGCTCAGGTATACCTCTCCCAATGAAAACCTTGGCAGTCCTCCCATTATTTTCAACAACTTGCTGGATTTGCACAGAAACTGCCCTTTAGATATACCATTATAAATTACATCAGATAATTAAGAAGTAACTTGAAGGTTGTGATAACTGCTCCAATGGAGCCGACAAACTCTTTGGCTTAGAAAAAGTTCAATATTATTACTTCTCTTATAAATGCCAGATTTTAATTTATTTCTTACCTCATATTTCTGTCCACAATGGAAAAAGGACATTTAGCCTGTAGAGTCGATGCCAGCTCTCAGAGCAATCCCAGTCCTCCACTTGTTTTCTCGTTACCTACTCTCTCAGGTATGCCCATTAACACCCCGCTGATTCTCCGACCACCCACCCACTCTAGGAGTAACTTAAAGTCACCTACCAACCCGCATGTTTTTGGGAATTGGGAGAAAACTGGAATACCCGGGGAAACCGATGCAATCACAGGTAGAGCTCCACACAGGTAGCATCCAAGGCCAGAACTGAACCTGGGTTGCAGCAGCAATGAGTCAGTTGCAATACCTGCAGGCACTACTTTGTCTATCACTCAGTTGCACTACTTTGGAGACACAAGAAATTCTGCAGATGCTGGAATCTAGAGCAATACACGAAAAGTGCTGGAGGAACTCAGCAGGTCAGACAGCATCCATGGAGGGAAATAAATAGTTGACGTTTCGGGTCAAGACCCTTCATAAGACCTGATGAATGGTCTCTGCCCAAAACGTCGACTGTTTATTTCCCTCCACGGATGCTGCCTGACCTGCTGAGTTCCTCCAGCACTTTTCATGTACTGCAACATCACTTTGCTGACCTGGAACTGATCTCTCATTTTATTTCTTGAATTTGTTTTCCCTTTCTCTGATAATCCTTTCTTTTGCTCTCAGTTTGTTCCTGTTTCAACCCCACTTCACCCTCTCTTCCCGCATTCCACAGACGTACGGGTTAGGAAGTTGTGGGCATGCTATGTTGGCATCGGAAGCGTGGCGACACTTGCGGGCTGCCCCCAGAACATTCTATGCAAAAGGTGCATTTCACTGTGTGTTTCGATGTACATGTGAATAATAAAGATATCTTAGCTTCTCGTCAATCCTTAAAGCTAGTCGCTGTAGAGGAAGTATTGTTGGATATGTTCCCTGAGGGCCAGGAAAGCCTTTTCATCAGCTATCACTTCTGGCAATCAGCAGTACAAAATATTTGAATTAAAGGACTCTGCCATTTCCTGACCCAACCAATGATGTGAATAGCACATAGTTGAAAAGCAAAACAAAACCCTCCAGATCTATTCTTTCAAAGTTCTGAAAGGGAACTCAAAATTAGTTAGTCACAAGCAAGACTGGAACTCTGAAATAAAGGCAGAAAATAAAGGTATTCAAAAACTCAGCAGGCCAGGCAGCATCTATGGAGGGAGAAACAGAGTTAACGTTTCAGGTCAATGATCTTTCATCAGATGAGCATACACTAATGGCATCACTGGATCCAGCTGGCTTGCAGGAGTTTCTGTGTATGTCTGTATGAGGCAGTTGTGGAGGCAACATACACGGTTAAAATACCATGATGATCTGTCAAGCACCCCGGGGTTAATGATTATATTGCTACTGATGTTAATTCAGTTCCTTCGGTCTGCTGGGCTCTGCAATTCCAGGAAACCAAATCCCCCGATGAGGTCATCAGAAACATATTATTCCAGAAAATAAATCAAAACAGACATTATGTTTGAATTATGGTCCCTTGACTAATTTATTTTTTTATAAATAGAGGATCTGTGTCAAGTTAAATCTGACCTCATTTTGGATAACTGTCATGGGGTTGTGATTACTGCAGCAATTGCTTTGGGAGTGGCATTTGAGTCCTCAGGGAACAATCTGAACAATAATGTGTCCCTGATCTAATGAATGGTCATCGATCTGAAACATCACCTCTGCTTCTCTCTCTGTGGATGTTGCCTGACCTGCTGAGTATCTGCAGCATTTGCAGAACAAAATCCCCAGCATTTCCTGTTTTCAAACAAACTCTTTCCCAGTTCAGATAAAGGATCCTGGACCTAAAACGTTAAGTGTTTCTCTTTCCACAGATGCAGCCTGACCCATTGAGAGTTTACAGTGTTTTCTGTTTTTTATTTCAGATTTCCAGAATCTGCAGTCTTCTCGTGTTTCATTTCCTGAAGGCATTCTTGTCTCTGCAAGGGTAGAGGGGAAAATAAAACCTTTGCTGGGAAGGAAGTAGGCTCAAAAGAGGATTACAATTGAGAAATAGAGAGAGTAGATTGGATGATGAGAGCTAAAGAGATAAAGGAATCAGAGAGGAAAATCAGGAATGAAATTAAATAAATAGCATTCTTTTAGCATCTTTATTGACAATTTGCCCCCCCCCTGAAGAAATGGACCTGAATCATTAGGCTCCTGACCACATCTGGAAATTTTATATACAGATATTAACGAAGTATCAAAATCTCCCAATCCTTTTGCAGAGGGTGGTGACTATTGGAATTCTTGACATTGAAAGGCTGAGGAAGCTAGCTAATTGGAAGTTTTTAAAGAGGAGGTAGATAGGTTTTAAAAAGATTGGGGAGTTGAGGGCCACAGAAAATTGGCATAGAAGAGGTATTAAGGCTGGGACAGAGCAACCACGACCTTTTTGAATTTCGGACCAGGCTCGAGGGGCAAGGTGACCTACTCCTGCTATTATTTTCTTCTGTTCTTGTGTTCTCTATGATGCAATAGCATGACAAAATTGTTGTCATTGGCTTCCTTCTTGCTGTCAATCTGCATGTCCCTAATCCTCCGTGAGAAGGTGGTGGTGGTGAGCAGAAATGAGTTAGCTCTGAATAAGTTACACCCAAAACCACATGCTTGTGTTTTTAGTGTCTGTGATGAATATGGAAAAAGGGGGGGGGGGTGGGTGGGTGCAGAGAGAGAAGTCACCCAATCTGTTCCTTAAAGAATTTTATATGCCTTTTAGGATTAAAGTACCCACATCCAAAGTTAATGGATTCATCTATCAACTTTCAGAAACTATAGTTACCTCGGCTTGCACGGCAATGCTTTGCATTATTCTGATGCAATGATTTCCAATGACAGAACAGGCTGGTGCCTAGTTGAACAGCTCTATAAGCACAGTCCCAAGACTCTTGTCATCCAGGCGATCTAATTTACCCCAACAGGACTCACAGGGATTGAAGAAGAGAAAAAAAATGACATGGCAAACAATTATATTTTAACACTCTATTTATAACAATCCCCTTTTCAGATTATTGCTCCACTCAAATTGACACACGGCTGTAATCCCAGAGATGAACCAAGGGACCAGCAGTAAAATCAGATGGAGCTCTGAGGCACGTGAAAGGGAAGGAAAAAAATATCCTGAAGATATGACATTTACAAACAAAGTGACTGGAGGACAAATTCTGACTGGCTCAGTTTAATTTATCAATGTCAATAGAATGGTGAAAATGGAGGAGTAGACATGCATATTAATTGAAAATAATTCAGATTAAATCACTACAGTTTGACATTCCTGAGATGGGAACTTCATCTTTTAAAGAGTGCGGCCAGGATTGCTTGTTCATCACAAACTCTAATCTGAGAACACATCTTAATTGCATGTTATCACCTCCTAATTGCTTCTACATTATATTAAACAGTCTGCTAATTACTAGACTGATCATGGTGTAAATAGCTGGAGGCACAGGCTGATATGCAGCTGAAGGAACACTTTAAGGCCAAAATGGAGCCATCACGAAAAGTGAAGAATAACCAGTAAAACTCTTTTCCCCTGGTGAGGTAAAGAAGGGGAATAGAGAGGGGTGAAGGGGTGGGGGGGGAGGCAAGGGAAGACACTAATCTGGATAAAGTGTTTTCTTTTCCTTGGATAATCTGTCGATTTCCTTGCTCCTGTACCCTGGCATTCCCTGGAGTGGCAGGAGCCTTCTCCCTGCTGCTGTCACTGATACAGTGCCCGAGGACCAAGACTGTAGTGATGCTCGCACTAGCTCAATGCTCAGGTGGAGACCAGTAATAGACATGCACATCGACAGCTGGAGTCGTACTCTGCAGCTGAATTTGAGGGCCTTGGAGAAAATAGTATCGCTGCGAGCAGTCTGCCTTTGCAGGTTTGGAGGATTTTGCGCGTTGTCACTCCAGTGCTGTGCCTAATGACTGCTGTGAGACCAGCTTGGTTTGATTCCTAATGTTGCAGTCTCTGTCTTTTTCTCTGTTTCCCCCCCCCCCCCACCCCCCAGCTCTCTCTCCACCCCCCTTCCCTTTTGCCTACCTCAGTCAAATAGAGGCTTAAATCAATTCAGGAGCCCATAATGACCACCTTCCTGCTCACCTCTATCTGCTGAAAGAATGCACTATGCCATGATTGGAAGAGATAAAAAGAAAGATGTGATATAAAAGACCAAATGCTGGAAGTCCCAAAATTGAAATAGGAAATTCTGGACCTGCTCAGCAACAGCAGGGTCAGCCTCGAGTCAGTGGGTAACATTCTCTCCTCTGAGTCAGAGTGCAATATTACACTCCAGAAAGTTGGCACAGAAGTCTCGACTGCCACCCAATCACGGATAATCATTTACAAAAGAAATAAATGCAGCAGTGGACATGTGCAGCTTCTTCAACCTACTCCACTTTCAATAAGATCATGGCTCTTCCAAAAGGAGCCCAACTCCTTAGCATAATGTGTCTGTGGATGCATGTTTTCAGGTAAGATACCTTATTAGTCACATGTACACTGAAACACACAGTGAAATACATCTTTTGTGTAGAATGTTCTGCTATGTACAATGTTCAAGAGGTTAGTAGGTCAATAAACAAAAAAAAATTGCATTAGGGTTTTGTAAATCAACTCTAGAACGTCATTCTGTCAACAGAGGGCAAATAAACTGCTCGAAGATTGGAACTGGAATTGGTTTATTATTGTCACATGTACCAATATACAGTGAAAAGCTTTTGTTTTGTGCGTGATCTGGATAGATCACGCTGTACATAATTACAATGAGGTAGTAAAAAGGAAACAGAATGCAGAATATAGTGTTCCAGCTGCAGAGAAGGTGCAGTTCAGGTAGACAAATAAAGTGCAATGGCCACGATGAGGTAGATTTGGAGATCAAGAGTTCATGGCAGGCATGGTAGTGTAGTGGTTAGCGTAACGCTTTACAGCACAGGCGACCCAGGTTCTATTCCCGCCATTGTCTGTAAGGAGTTTGTATGTTCTCTCCGTGACTGCGTGGGTTTCCTCCGGGTGCTCTGGTTTCCTCCCACATTCCAAAGACATAGGGGTTAGGGAGTTGTGGGCATGTTATGTTGGCGCCGGAAGCGTGGCAACACTTGCGGGCTGCCCCCCAGAGCATTCTACGCAAAAGATGTATTTCACTGTGTGTTTCGATGTACATGTGACGAATAAAGATATCTTATCTTATCTTTTAGCATATGAGATCGACTGTGAATTGGTGACAGCCCAAGGATAAATGCCAGAGATTCCATTAGAAAAGTTCGGGTAGCAGTATCAAGATGTGCTCACATGCTTTAATAGCTCAGGCATTGACTTTAATTGTCCCCTTTGCTATATCAGGCTAGTTTGGTGGGCAGACAGTTGCAATTAGTTAGCATCTAAATTGGTAAATAGGTTTATTGTTGTCACATGTACTGAGGTACAGTGAAAAACTTTGTTTTGCATGTCATCCATACAGATCATTTCGTCACATCAGTGCATTGAGGTAGTACAAGGAGAAACAATAACAGAATGCAGAATAAAGTGTTATAGTTACAGAGAAAGTGTAGTGCAGGCAGACACTTAGGTGGAAGGCCATAACAAGGTTGATTGTGAGGTCTAGTCTTTCAGTATTGATCAAATCAACGGATCACCTGGGATATCAAAACTAATCTGCCAAGAAATTTAAGGAAGTAGATGTGCTGGGTTCCTGATGTAACATGCACACTCCATCTCTTTGGAGCCAGGTACTTAGCTTGGTGTATCAACTGGCAGATCGACAGCTTGAGGACCATGTGCAGGGGTACTGGAGCTTTAGCAGCTGGAAGCACACACTCCTCTGGACCAATCACTGGTAGCTGTTGCTTGGCATACCCAATGGTAGAATAACAGAGAATCTGACTTCAGTGTTGTTAATAGAGTATCTAAGACACCAGGAAATTGCTATGCCCATCCTTAATCACTTCTTAAGCTTAATAACTGTCCTTTCTGATCCACTTGAGTTGAAATCATAATGTGTGACAAGACTAGCTTCACAGAAAATGATCGCAGCCCCAGTGAAGCTGATTAATAACTTAATGCCGTCTTTGAACCTGTGTTAACCCTCATGTCTAAATCAGAAGGTTGTGGGCTGAAATCTCATGTACAACCATAAGGGAATTTCAAATGTATTTGACTATCTTTAGGTCATGAAAGATAATATGCAAAAGTAGATCACTCTTTACATCTTATTCCCATCCACATTAAGTACATAAGAAGGACACTGCATTTATATGGTACTGCTCACGATCTCAGAATGTGCTGAAGTGCAGTGCAGCCAAGTAATTATTGTACGGCCACTGTTCATAATCTGGGGACATTGTAGAATGCTGAAGAATCCCTTCATCTCAAAGTACTATTTATCTACAAACATAGCAGACATCAATACAAATAAATCCATGTCTGTCAACCATTTCCCAAAACTGAAAAGCAATTTCACTCATGGAAGCATTCCTTACCCCATTTTTTAAAATTCATTTTCCCCTCGATGTATTTCAATTCATTTTCTCCATTTTTTATTATTCATTTTCCTTTAAATACCCTGGAGAAGATAGTGGTGAGCCAGTTGCAGCCCTTCTGGTGAAAGTGCTCCTATTGTGCTGTTGGGGAGGGAGATCAGGGCAGAAAATGAGGCTGATTTAATGCTCCCCGAGAGAAGCAATGACTAACAACCCTTCCCTTAGTGTCAGCTCCTACCTTTCCTTTCCACATCTGATGGCATTGACCAGACCAGACTTCTGGTCTCTCCAGTTTATATAAGATATCTTTATTAGTCACATGTACATCGAAACACACAGTGAAATGCATCTTTTGCGTAGAGTGTTCTGGGAGCAGCCTGCAAGTGTCGCCACGCTTCCGGCGCCAACATAGCATGCTCACAACTTCCTAAACCGTACGTCTTTGGAATGTGGGAGGAAACTGGAGCACACGGAGGAAACCCACGCAGACAGAGGGAGAACATACAAACTCCTTACAGACAGTGGCGGGAATTGAACCTGGGTCGCTGGCGCTGTAATAGCGTTACACTAACCGCTACACTACCGTGCGTGACTCAGCTGACACTAGTTTTGGTTTTGGTAGATAATGAGCTTGGGGGAGAGAAAGAGAAGAATGGCAAGACCAAAACATACTTACCCTAAAACTGTGACTTAAATTTGTTTCAAAATACTCAAAACAGAGAGTGACTTACAGTCATGTCAAACATTTCATAATCTTAGCACATCCAGTATTCACTGAAATACTTTCAAAGTGTGGTCACTGTTGTAAGCACACTTATGGCAGGCATCGTAGTATAGCAGTTAGCATAACGGTATTACAGTGCCAGCGACCCAGGTTCAATTCCGGCCACTATCTGTAAGGAGTTTGTACGTTCTCTCTGTGTCTGTGTGGGTTTCCTCCGGGTGCTCCAGTTTACTCCCACATTCCAAAGACGTACAGGTTAAGAAGTTGTGGGCATGGTATGTTGGCACCAGAAGCATAGCGACACTTGTGGGCTGCCCCCAGAACACTCAACACAAAAGATGCATTTCACGGTGTGTTTAGATGTACATGTGACTAACAAAGATATCTTATCTTATTTTATCGTAACGTTGGAGTCTTGATGCCAATTTGAGTAGAGCAAGAACCCATTTCTCCCTATTCTGGGTCCACATGTGGTGGACCTACCTCGCTAGCCCTCCATTTCCTTGACTCTAGCCACAAGCTTCAGAAGCAACTGGGCTTCAGGCAGGGAAGAGGCTTCCACATCTGGCACAACTGGGGGTAGAGTTTGCCTGCTGTGAAGCGTGTGATTTTAATAGATATTCTATGGCTTGGACATGTTAATCCATTTAAAAGCCATTAACACTGAGGTAAACAATTTAAAAATTATCAAGACTAAAATTATATAAAGTTAACTAAAACTCATAAAAGGAGAAATAACCAAAGCCATCATAATGAAGCAAAATAATGCTTTAAAAAAGAAGTAATCCTCCTCCTGCAATGGTCCTCAGTCAGAAACACTGGCCACCCTTCTGCCTCCACAGATGCTACCTGACCCTTTGAGTTCCTCCAGAAGTTTCATTTTGCTCCAGATTACAGCATCTGCAGTCTCTTGTGTCTCTGTAACCTTTCTTGTCATTTTCTTTCTTATGCACAGTCAGGTGGGCTGTACAGAAGCACACCTTGCAGAGCTGCTGCCTCACAGCTCAAGTAACTTGGGGTCAGTCTTGACCTTGGTTGTTGTCTATGTGGAAGTTGCACGTTCTCCCTGCAACTGTGCAGGTTTCCCCTGGGAGCTCTGGTTTCTTCCCACATCTCAAAGACATGCTGGTTGGTGGGTTAATTGGTCACTGTAAATTGCCTGTAGTACTTAGGTGAGTGATAGGTCTGTTGGGAATGTGGGGAGAATAACATGAGATTAGTGCATGACTAATGTGAAGGGGTGCTTTGGTAAATTGGTTTATTATTGTCACATTTACCGAAGTACAGTGGAAAAAGTTGTTTTGCATGTGGTCCATACAGTGCATTGAGACAGTACAAGGGAAAACAATAAGAGAATGCAGAATAAAGTGTTACAGTTACAGAGAAAGTGCAGTGCAGGCAGACAATAAGGTGCAAGACCATAATGAGGTAGATTGTGAGATCAAGAGTCCATTTTATCGTACTAGGGGACCTTTCAATTGTCTGATAACATTTGGATGTTTGGTGGGACTTGATGGGCCAAGCAACCTGTTACCCTGCTGTATCACTCTCTTCTGCCCCCATCCATCCACCATTCTACATTGTCAGGATTTACCGACTGTCCCAGGATATTTAACTCTCAAGTGGGCATGATGCAGTTGCACCTTACAGTTCCTTAATTTATATCTTCCTAATTTTTTTTTAACCTTAAACAATCAGTAACTGTAATAATCTGTGGTGAGGAAACTCCTTTTTTTATTTAGAAATCTGTCTCTTTATCTGGGGAAGGACAAACTTTCATGACTGTTGAGATCATGAAGAGCCACTTGTATTTCCTTTTCATTATTTTCTGAATGCTAATTAGGTCCCTTCATAACTGGTGTCATATAACAGTGGTGATAATTGAATAGAATCTTTGACCTGTATAAGTGCATTTGCATGGACAAACCTGCCAATGCTTCCCCCAAATCAATCCTTTCAGGAGGACAACAGGCTCTCTTTCACAGTAATGCATTTTGGGACTTAAATGTTTCTTATTGTGCATGTTAACAACATTGTTTTGGTTTTCCTCTTTTCCCACTCTCTCCATGGTTTTCATACTAATGAAAGTCAACAATTGCAGCTCATTGCCTTTCCCTCAGAGAACCAAGCAGCCAAATCTGAAAGTTGAAGAGGAGGTGGGATTTTATCATCAGACATTTTGTCAATTCGTAAATGAACCGAGCAAGCATCTTACTTCTTCCTTTATAAAAGCTCTGTGTTTCCATGTGTGGAAGCACAGGAAATGCTGTGATTTTGTGCTCGATTAAATTGTAAATTCTATAATTCCAGCGAAAAATCCATTATTAGCCAAGGAAGGCATGCCTTTAACATCCAGTAGCTCTACAGAATGATTGAGAACAGGGTCTGAATGTCAGGGAGCAGGGGCAGTGGTGATGAGAGGAATTCTAACATTCAGAATTCCCTCCCTGAACTTCCCTCTCTGTCTTCTTTTCAGATTCCTCTTTAACCAAGCTTCTGACCAAATGTCCAATTGTCCCCTTGTGATTCAGTGTCAAATTTTGCTTCACGGAGCTCCTGTGAAACTCCTAAGAGGTACAATGCTGCATATTTTCTCAGCACTCTTGGTTACAGTTAGGGAATAATACCTCAGGCTTTGATAATGTAAAAATAAATTCAAATGGACTCTGCTGATGGGACCATTAACAGAAGGCGAATGATATGCCTGATCTGTCCCATTGTTAAATCGTATTGAATTGTATGACCCAGACAGCTTTGAGCTGGAGGATTTCTCTGCTTGTCTTAAAGATAATTTACTGTAAATTGTGGCTTGCTCTTCTGTGGAATGTGTGTTATTTCAAGAGCTGGCAATGGCCAACACCTGTTTTCCCTAAATATTAATTTAAATATAACGCCGATGGAATACAGCCAGCAGAGAATATCTTAACTTAGAAACAGTTGTGAAGAGGGTAAGTACAGATGACTTTTTTCCTTTGCGACCAGAATTCATATCAAGGCCAGTTAGAAAAGAATTTTTGCTCTGAGTGTTGCTGCCTCACAATGCCAGGTTTGACGCTGAATGTGGTTGTTGTCTGTGTGGTGCTTGCCTGCTCTGTCAATGACTGGAAACAAAAAAAATCTGCAGGTGCTGGAAATGTGAAATAAAAATAGAAAATGCTAGAAACACGCAGCAGGTCAGATATCATCTGCAGAAAGAGAAACAGAGTTAACGTTTCAGGTCGAAGACCCTTTGTTAGAACTCTGTGACTATATGGCTTTGCTTCAGGTGCTTTGCTTCTCAAAGATGTGCTGGTAGGATAATTGACCATTGTAATTTACCCCACAGTGCAGGTAAGTGACAAAAGAACCAAAGGGGAGTTGATAGGCATGTGAGAAAGAATAACTTGCTGGACTATAGAGCAAGAGAAAGGAATGAGACTGATGGGATTACTTTGAGAACAATCATGGACATGATGGGCTGAATGGCCTCCTTCCATGTTGTAATAAGTAAAATAAAGTGCAAATTAGTGAACACTTTCAGGAAATGCAATGGAAGTTCCTTTTGAGTCTTTATTTGTGATATTCTGGGCAGTAATTATGTTAATAACCTGCAGCAATACACAAAAAATGCTGCAGGAACTCAACACGTCCTGCCTGACCTGCTGAGTTCCTCCAGCACTTTTTGTGTATTGCTCCATATTCCAGCATCTGCAGAATTTCTTGTGTCTTTGTGTTAATAGCCTGCTTTGTTACTGTGTATATCTATATTGTTTATCTCACCATGATGACTGATTAAAAATGGACAAATTTATTTGACATCTTTCACATCCTCAGGACTTTCAAAAGTATTTTACACCAATAAGTATCTTCAGGAAACAAAAAAGGATAAATATAAGTAAAACTAAAGCATTTTACCCTTGCTGTTTCAAAACATTTTTCTCATGTAATAAGAATAAGTTATTCTATAGCTGACAAATATAGAGATATTAAACATGAGTGCCTTCTCTTAAAGAAACCTCAGTTATCAACTCTTGCATGCAGTTCTTGTTGTCTAGCTTTTTTGCTGAGTTGCTCTGCTAAAGAGAAATTTTAACTTCCTAAAACTGTGCTTCATCTGCTAGTGCAGCTTGCTAGTGCAGCCTGCTACCCCAGAGGTATCTTGTATTGTGGTTCTGTATACTGGTGTTCTTTAAGCATCCATCTTTCATAGGAAAATGAAGAAGAATTTACTTCACTTAGGATCTGCTAAAATTGTAGTGTCACCATCTATAATGAACCAGGCTGACAGGCATGAACGTATTCAAAAAGACAAAGGCTGTGACAGCCAGGGAAGACTTAGGCAGGGACCATGAATATTAGTCACTAAAAAAATCCAATTGGATTCCATGAGAAAGATTTTAATCCGGAAAGTGATATTATGGACTTTGCTGTCACAAGGATTAGTTGGGGGAAAGTGCACTTAAGAGAAACCTGGATAAGTACATGAGAGAGAATGAAATAAAGCTTGTCCAGAGATTATATTGACTCCATAATTGTCATGTGATTTTAGCCTTCAAATTATATGGATCACGGAGATGGAAATACAGAAGACACATGGTACATATTTGAGATGACAACCTCTCTGCCTGATGAATAAACTAAATAATTTGATGCACGTCAGCTGATATCAAGCTGTCACAGTATTTTAAATATCCCCTGTAGACAGGTATTTGTTCAATCTCAGTTGTCTTGTCTCAGAATAAAGAAATGTATGACTCATCTAAAATGATAAAACGGGTTTCTTCAAACTTAAATCATTGTCACTGGAATGAGCTTCCTCTGTTGGCATGTGTTCCTGGAAATAGCGAAATAAACTGACAAAAAAAAGCTTCTCCAGTGTTTCTTCCAGTGTATTGAGGCTGGGATTACATTTGAAATATGGAAAATTTCAGGCAGTATGAAAAGCTTGCAACTGAAGTTTTTGTTATCGAATCATATCACCATGCTCCCAATCAAAAAGAAAACTGCTGGAGCAATAGGATGAAAAAATCAGATTGCAGTGAAGAAACCACCGGCTGTCTAAATTCATTTCTTACAGTATAATTCCAACTTTGTCTTATGGGGCGAAATGATTCTGCTGGTGAAGTGGAATAATAGGTGTCTCTAACTCGTGAACTAGACTGACATCCTTACACTGCAGGCTACATGCATGCAAAAATCTATGATGGGATCAGACTATGAAAGAAGTATCATAGCTAGAAATTGTTGGATTGCCATGATTAAATCCGTGACAAAATAAAATGTGGGTGTGAAAGCTGACCGAAAATATACTCACTTCAGAGCTTAAGTTGATTCATCCTGTACAACATATGGATAGAGGGAAAAGTTCTTTCCGCCTTTTCGCAATCCACCTGCTCCCTCCAACCATAACAGGAGTTGGTTCTGGTAAAACAATACAAACATGAGAGGCCTGAAATGAATGGAATCCGACTGAGCATCTTCTTTGCCTGCAGAGAAACTCTGAGCTCTTTGTGGCCACCTGCACTAAAGTTGGGAATATTTGCCAATTGAAAAACATGATGATGCTGGAGGAATTCAGCAGTCCAGGCAGCATCCGTGGAGCTGCCTGGCCTGCTGAGTTCCTCCAACATCATCATGTTTTTCATCTAGATTCCAGCATCTACAATCCTTTGCTTCTCTAACATTTGCCAATTATTTCCCTGAAGGAATGTAATGAAGCAACAATGGAAGTGTTATGTCACAAAGCATCTTGGGGACACTTCAGAAGCTTCCGGGAGACAGGTGGCTGGAAAACTTGGATACTTAGGTGGTTCCCAGGGAAGGACTCAGACATACAGACCGTAAAGGGCCCAGGTTTGATCCTTGATACATTTTGTCACCAGGGCAACAGCTGGGCCACTACAGCCAACTTTATGCTTCTATACTGGGATTAGATTAGAGTAGTTAATTGGCATGAAATTCCTTGTTCACATGAAGCTCTCAGAGTAAACAGTATAGATGGTAATAGTAAATACAACAATAAATACAATGATGATCACAAAACACCAATAGTGCAAAGATTGTAGTGCAAACTGAAGTAGTGCAAAAGAGGTAAATATCAGACAGGTTCTTGTTCCTAGTTGTTCTCCATTATCCCTTTCGGAAAGAAAGTACATAGGAAATAGGAAAGGTCTCTAGTGAAATGCCGTCACTTCCCCCAATCACCCAGTAGTTATTACCCCACAAACCCACATCAACCAGGACCATCAATCAAACTGGTGACAATACTGGAAAAGAAATGTACTGGTTTGGTTTTATTATATCTATTAAACTAACAATGCCAAAAAGGGCTTGGACTTGTTTGGGTCAGCACTCCAAGAAGTAGTGTATTTATATATTAAGCCAATCATCATACAGAATAGCGGTGAGCAAAACAGTCATGTTCTTTGCCTTAGAATTGGATTGAAGGTCTTTGCACCCCAGCTGAAGTGTTCAGTAAGCAGGATCAATAATGAAAGTGAGAGAGGAGTCTGATCAAGGATGATGACTGAAAACAGGATTGGTCCATTAACCTCGATGGGAAATGCAGATGGTTAAAACTGCCAATCAAAACAAGTAAGTTTCTCTTTAATGTACAAATAACAGCATTGATGGAGGAGCTAATTCTTCAGAGCAAAGAATGATATGAATGATGAAAAGAGAATTGATCAGTGGGAGTTTTTGATTACTCATATGGCTAATGTAGACCTGAGCTTTTGCACTGAGGGAGAACTAATTTTGGAAGAGGAAGGAATCAGTTGAGGCAACAGCACGTGAACAGATTGAAATGACAATTCACCAATATCACTGAGAGCAAACAAACATTAATGATACTAAATCATAAAGAGTAAGCCAGAGGTTGGAGCAATGGTTGAGGTAAAACATAAACATCATCACTTCTCAAATTACAAAATCAAAATACTATGGATGCTGGAAGTCCAACCAAAACAATGAACAGAGTGGAACTGCTAGTGACAGGTCTGGCATCATCCAGGGAGGTGCAGGTCAGTTCTGATGCAAGGTCACTAACCTGCAATGTTAACTCTGTTTCTCTCCATGGATGTTAACTAGTCAGTATGTTCATTATTTTAAATCTGGATGGAAGAATCTGGTAGTGGAATACAATTACATAGATGGAAAACAGCCAGCTGACAGGCAATTTCCTCTTGTGATCCCATTTGTTTTAATGTAATAAGAATAAGAAACTTCATAGCTGCCAAATATAGATGTTAAACATGAGTGCCTTCATTTAATGAAACCTCAGTTGTAAGCTCTTGCACACAATTCTTGTTTATTTTCCCACCAAGTATTTTTGCTGAGTTGCTCTAAAGAGAAAGTTGTGAAACTTCCTAAAACTGTGCCCCATCTGCTAGTGTGGTCTGTTTCCCCAGAGATATCTTGTATCACGGCTCTGTATATCAGTGTTGTTTAATCATCCACCTTTCATAGGAAAAATGAAGAAGCATTGACTTTAGTTAGGATGTGTCAAAGTTGTGCTACCACCATCTGCACTGAACTAGGCCAACAGGTATGCACGTGTCCAAAATGACAAAGGCTGTGACAACCGAAGGAAGACTTAAATAAGTACCATAAGCATTAGTCACTAATAAACCAATGTGGATTTCATGAGAAAGATTTTGATCCAGAATGTGCGACTGTTTTCTTTGCTATCATGTGGATTGGTTGAGGGGAAGGACATATGTTTATAACAGCATAAGACATAGGAGCCGGAATAGGCCTTAAGTTCCCTTGAACCTGGTCTGCCATTCAATAAAACCATAGCTGATCTGAAGTTAGTTTCCACCCTATTTTCCAACCTGTTCTCCAAATTTGACTCCTCCAGTGATCAACTATCTATTTTGGCTTTGAATACATCCAATGATTCAGTCCTACGAATTCTCTGAGGTAGACAATTCAAATGACTCATAACCTTCTGAGCAAAGAAATTCGTCATCTCTGCCTTTTTATGCCCTCTAGTTCTACCTCCTCAGCATCCACCCTGTCAAGTCCCCTCCAAATCTGACATATTTCATGAGGATCACCTCTGAGTCTTCCAAACCAATGAGTGCGGGCACAACCTGTTCAACCTTCCCTCAGGTCCCAGAAGTCAATCTGGTGAACCTTCTCTGAACTGGCTCAAATATAAATACATCTCTCCCTAAAAAAGATCAAACCGTGCACAGTACTCCAGATATGGTGTTACCTGTGCAACTGTGATAAAGGACAACAATCCATTTGCCCTCATAGTCATTTATTGTACCTGCATATCTGTGTTCCCTATGCTAGATCTCTTTCTATCACACCATTCTGTAGAGTCTATTTAAACAGTATTCTGTTTCTCTTCATACCAAAGTGGATAACATCACATTTCCCCACATCAAGCTGCAATACCTCTGCCAATTTTTTGCCCACTCATTTAATCTGTCTATATCCCTTTGCACGACATCCTTCTCAGGACTTGCCCTCCCATCTCATCTTGCATTGTCAACAAATTTTTCCACTATACTCTTGGTCCTTTCACCAAAATCTTTAAAATAGATTGTAAGTAGTTGAAACCCTGACAATGATTCTTGTGGAACTCTATGAGTTACAGTTTGCCTAACTTGAAAATGATCCACCTACCCCAACTTTCTATTTTCTGTTTGTTCGTTAACCCTCCATCCATGGCCATTTCTTACCTCCAATTCCATGAGCTCTTACTTTGTGCAGTAAAGATGACTCATTGTATTTTCAGTAGCAGAACTGATTTTGTTTTTACAATTGGATTGTGACTCATTTTTTCTACTCTCCTCATCAAAGACTGGGTCATGAACCATGGATTGGAAAACTTTCATCTTGATAACTGGATATATGATAAACAGTGAACATGATAAGTTTGCTTAATCAGGAAATAAATCAAGGAAAGGGTCATAAGAGGGTGAGGGGAATCAAATCTCAACCATCTCAGGAAAACTGACTGCAATAATCCAACCTATATTCAAGCTATATTCGAAGACGAGATAGATAAATTCTTGGACAAAAGGAAATTAAGGATGATGTGGATCAGACAGTAATGAGATAAGATATCTTCATTAGTCACATGTACATCAAAACACACAGTGAAATGCATCTTTTGTGTAGAGTGTTCTGGGGGCAGCCCGCAAGTGTCGCCACATTTCCAGTGCCAACATAGTATGCCCACAACTTCCTAACCCCTATGTCTTTGGAATGTGGGAGGAAACTGGAACACCCAGAGGAAACCCATGCAGATGCAGGGAGAACGTACAAAGTCCTTACAGACAGTGGCCGGAATTGAACCCGGGTCTCTGGCGCTGTAATAGTGTTATGCTAACCACTACATTACCATGTGTGCCCAGTACAGAGCAATGATCACATTAAATAGCACAACAAGCCTAACAGGCCATATGGCTGACACTTTCTTCTATTTTTTTTATGTTATTATACAAGTCTTAAGGATATGGTGGCTTTGGGGAGGGTGCGGAAAGGTTCACTAGTATGTTGCCTGGATTGGAGTGTATTAGCTATAAGGAGAGGTGGACAAACTTGGATTGTTTTCTCTGGAGCATCAGAAGATGAAGGGGTGACCTGATAAGAAGTTTATAAAATTATGAGTGACATAGATTGGGGAGATAGTCAGAGTCTTTCTCCTGGGGTGGAAAGGTCAAATACCAGAAGATATAACTTTAAGGTGAGAGGTGGAAAATTTAAAGGAGATGTACGAGGCTTTTGTTTTACACAGAGAGTGGTAGGTGCCTGGAACGTGCTGCCAGGGCAGGTCGTAGAAGCAGATATGATAGTGACGTTTTAAGAGGCATTCAGACAGACACATAGACAGGCAGGGAATAGAGGGAAACAGGCAGGGAATAGAGGGATACAGGCAGGGAATAGAGGGAAACAGGCAGGGAATAGAGGGAAACAAGCTACATGCAGGCAGATGGGATTAGTTTAGATTGGCATCATGGTTGGCGCAGGCAGTGTGGGCTGTGGAGCCTGTTCCTGCACTGTACTGTTCTATGTTCTATGTTCTATGAGTCACACATATAAAGAGAAAAAGAAGCTTTACAGTTCAGTTTATCTCTTGATGTACTTAATTATTTCCATTACCTGTTATAACATAAATGCATGCCAATTGACGTCTGATACCTGATTTCAATCAGTCTTAAAATGATGATCATCTACATTTTGCACTTCACGCCACATTTCACTGTTGGAGAAGTGTCAGCTGTACATATTAGCAGTAGCTCACTCCAGGTTATTTTTAATTTGATGCATAATTTACAAGAAAAACATATTGAGTTGATTTCAACACAGAAGGTTGTCAAGTGGTTCCACAGATGGGTATCACTACGTAGGTACACCAATAACATTTGATCCACACAAATAAAAACAGAAGAAAGGCTTACATTGATATAGCACCATTCACAACCCTGGGATGCTCCGAAGCACTTTACAACTAATGCTGCATTTTTAAAGTGGAAGCGTTCTTGTAATGTAGGAAACATGGCAGTGAGTTTGCCAACAGCAAGTTTCCACAAACAACACTGTGAAAATGACCAGATAATCTCTGTTGGTGGTTGAGAAATCCACATTGACTCCAAGACATGGGGAAAAAAATTTGCCTCCATTTCTTCAAAGGAGTACCATCGGATCTTCTACATCCTCCTGAGAGAACAAGATGGGGCCATGGCTTAATGCATCATTCACAGGTAGCTCTTCCAATAGTGCTCATTCTCTCAGCTTCAGAACAAATTATCAGTATGGGCGTCTATCATGCCCCAGCCTCTGGAGTGAATCCACAACTTTCTCAGCTCTATGAACTGAGCCACTGCTCATTATATCCATTTCCATAGGAACTGAGAAAGCTAAAATTACTTATCAGCCTGTAATTCATAATGAATTTACTCATTAATTGAGATGCAGAGATTTCCTTTTCCTACTCTTTGCAGAAGGCCTGTAGAGGGATATGTAGAGGGAGATGCAGTGATGAAGCATTTTCTGGAACGATATTTACAAACGAAAGCAAATTATTGGCAGGCTGGATCTGGACAACTCAACTCTGCTAATGGAAGGTCCACAGTTGTCACAGGACAGCCAGAAACTTCTGTATCTGGAGAGGAACAGATTCAAGGGTCTACCCCAGCATCCAAGCAAGTTGCAGTCTGGCACACTGGAGAAGCAGTAAGGGGAATGGCAACAGCGGGAGGAATCCGCGGGAAGAACAGCTATGAAAGAATTATGGAGAAACTCTCAACATCCTACCCACAATTTACCTGAAGTTCATTAAAAGATAACCTGAAAGAAGTGAGGCTGTCCAATGGTGGATCCCTCTCTGGATTATCCTATGATGAAATTATAAATAAAGTAGCACGATTAGTGGAAACAAAACTGTCTGAGAGGAGTAACAGACGCCAGAATAACCCCCCTCAGACATCTGATTGGCGCTCATCTAGAGCCTTGAGTGCAGAAGATCCTTGCGTGATCTGTCATGAAGAACTTTCTGCAGAATCCATGCTTATTTTACCATGTGCTCACAAGTTCCACTCCCAGTGCATTGAACCATGGCTGAATGAACAGAGAACCTGTCCTACTTGCAGACTTCATGTTGTGCTACCATAAGAATTCCCAGACCCTCCCAGTCGGAAAATTCCTCCATTGTGAGGGTGTTGACACACATGTTGTGAACCCCCAGATGTGTTGAGAAGTAATCAAGAAGATAAAATGCAAAACTGAGCTTTTAATAACAAGAGAGCAAGAATATCGGGGGGGGGGGGGTGGGTGGTGGTGGGGGAAGAAGAAATAGTGTTAGCGACCCGGGTTCAAATCCGGCCACTGTCTGTAAGGTGTTTGTACGTTCTCCCCGTATCTGTGTGTGGGTTTCCTCCGGCTGCTCCGGTTTCCTCCCACATTCTAAAGACGTACAGGTTAGGAAGTTGTGGGCATGCTATGTTGGCGCCGGAAGTGGCTGCCCCCAGCACACTCTACGCAAAAAGATGTATTTCACTGTGTGTTTCGAGGTACATGTGACTAATAAAGAGATCTTATCTTATCTAATGAATATTATCATGATTCAGCTATGAGTGTAAAGCAGAAGAAACCTTTCCTTACGCTGGGACAGTTTTTGACAAATGAGTGACAGCAAAGGAGGAAGCTATTTCTCATAAAACTATATGACATTGAAGTGGGCTCCAGACTGCTCCACCATTCAGTAGGGTGACAGCTGACCCTGTGTGTCTCTATTTTCCCTCCCATTCTCCATATCCCTTCACTTTTGTCCAAAATCCATTCACCCCAGCCTTGAATGTAGTCAATATTTCTGCAGTCACATTTTCATTCCAGTCAATCATCCCATATTATTCTCATATTCTCTTGTCATGTAGAAGGAGACTATTTGGCCCATTGAGTCTATGCTACATCTCAAGTGCCTTTTCATCTGCTCTATTCCCCCCTTACGTCCCTGCAAACTATTCTCTCTCAGATGCCCATAAACACTATCCTGATTCCCCTATCACCCAACTATACTAGGGGTAATTTACTTGCCAGCCAGCACATCTTTGGGATGTGGGACGAAATTGGAGAATCCGGGGAAAACTCAGACAGTCACACGGAGAAAATGCAAACTCCACACAGCCACCACCAGAACATAGAACACTACGGAACAATATAGGCCCTTTGGCCCACGACGTTGTGCTGACATTTTATCCTGCTCTAATATCTATCTAACCCTTCCCTCCCACACAGCCCTCTACTTTTCTATCATTCATGTGGCCATCTGAAAGCCTCTTAAATGTCCCTAATGTTATGTGTCTCCACCACCTCTGCCAGCAGTGTGTTCCATGCACCCACTACTTTCTGTGTAAAAAACTTACCTCTGATATCCCCCCTATACCTTCATCCAATCACTTTAAAATTATGCCCCCTCGTGTTAGCCATTCTCACCATGGGAAAAAGTTTCTGACTGTCCACTCGATCTATGCCTCTTATCATCTTGTGCACCTCTATCAAGTCACCTCTCATACTTCTTCTCTCCAAAGAGAAAAGCCCTAGCTCACTCAACCTATCCTCATAAGACATGCTCTGCAATCCAGGCAGCATCCTGGTAAATCTCCTCTGCACCATCTCTAAAGCTTCCACGTCATTCCTATAGTGAGGCAACCAGAACTGAACACAATACTCCAAGTATGATCTAACCAGAGTTTTATTGAGAAGTCGGGAGTGAACCTGGGTGACTGAGGCTGTGGAGGTGGTAGCACTAACTGCTACATCACTGTGCTGTCCATCAACAGGAGCACAGGACCAGGGGCAGTGCTGATAGGTGAGCATTTTAGATCTGCATCTCATTCTTCCACTTGTGCTCCTTCGAAGCAAACCTTTGCAGTTGGAATGGTGTGCTTCAGTTTTTTGAATCATTGGGATACTATGATATGATCCAACTTGCTGGTAAATTCACCCCATTTAACATATTTCCTAACATTTAGATCAGAATCCATTGCAAGTCATTACTAGATGGTCTGATCACTTATGGAAAGAGTGAAGAATAAAACATACTTTTTTTTGAGAATAAAATTGATACATTGATAGTTGTTCAGAAGATTTTGGGTTCAAACCTCACTTTGGCAATGCAACACACAACCACAAGGTCAGCTGCATTTTAGAAATGTGATGTAGCATTTGAAGCAGACACTGGGGATCTCAAGGTGGCCAACACTCCCCTTGGAGTTGAGAACACTAAAAAACAAATTAACTGGTTATTAATGTCACAGCTGGTTCTGCTGCAGAAAATAACCAGACAGCAATTTAAACTAGATTTGGAAATAAATTATTGTACGTGAAGCACCTTGAAATCTCTCTTGGTGGTGTAATAGGGAGCTAAACTCATGCAGATCTTTTGGTTTTCTTTTAAATACATTAACTCTTAAAATTGAAAAGATGACACAGTGGTGCAGCTAGTAGAGCCACTGCCTCACAGCACCATAGGACACAGTTCAATCCTAACCTCAGGTGCTGCCTGCATGGAGTTTGCACATTCTCTCTGTGACCATGTGGGTTTCCTTCCTGTGCTCAGGTTTCCTCCCACATTCCAAAAGGATGCAGTTTGGTAAATTAATTGGCTGCTGTGAATTGTCCCTGGAATGTCATAGAGTCATACAGCACAGAAGCAGGTCTTTGGACCAACTGGTCCATGCTGACCAAGATGCTCCATCCAAGCTAGTCCCATTTGCAGATGCACGTAAGTGAATAGTAGGGGAGGGGAGAACAAAAAGTGGGATTAATGTAGGATTAGTGTAAATGGGTGGTTGATGGTCATCGCAGAATGGATGGGCTGAAGGGCAGATTTTTGTGCCATTTGACTCCATGACTCTGTGATACTTTGTTTAAACTTGCATTTATAAACTTGCATCTTTCACAAGCTCATATTCTCCAAAGTTCTTTCCAAGTACATTTGAAGTTCAGTCACTATGAAAATGCCAAGCTCCCAAGAAGGGAATGTGCTAGCAAATATCTATGTTTAGGTGTTGGTTGAGAGATACAGCTTTAAACTAAACTAAACTTTGAACTTGAGGTTATCGTAGATTACAGGGGGATCTTGATCAGTTAGGGAAGTGGGCTGAGAAGTGGCAAATGGATTTCAATGCAGATATGTGTGAGGTGATGCATTTTGGAAAGTCAAACCAGTGTAGGATTTATACTATGTATGGTAGGGGGCTAGGGAGTATAATGGAACAGAGGGACCCAGGAGTACAAGTGCATAGTTCATTGAAAGTGGCATCACAGGTAGACAGGGTGATGAAAAAGGCATTTAGCATGCTGGCTTTCATCAGTTAGAGCACTGAGTATAGGAGTTGGGACATTATGTTGCAGTTGTGTAAGTTGTTGGTGAGGCCGCACTTGGAGTACTGTGTACAGTTTTGGTCACCCTGTTATAGGAAGGACCTGTTTAAACTGGAAAGAGTGCAGAAAAGATTTATGAGGATGTAGCCAGGACTGGAGGGCCTGAGTTATAGGGAGAGGTTGGCTAGGCTAGGTCTTTATTCCTTAGAGCGCAGCAGAATGAGGAGTGATCTTATAGAGGTTTATAAAATCATGAGGGGCATAGATAAGGTGGATGGTAGCAGTCTTTTCCCCAGGGTAGGGGAGTCCAAAACTAGGGGGCATGGATTTAGGGTGAGAGGGGAAAGATTTAAGAGGGACGAGGGGCAACTTTTTCATGCAGAGGGTGGTGAGTATAAGGAATGAGCTGCCAGAGGAAGTGGTTGAAGCAAGTACAATAGTGTCATTCAAGATCATTTAAGAAGCACTTGGATAAGTACATGCAGGGGCGGGGCTTAGAGGGAAATGGGCTGAACACAGGAAATTAGGACTAGCTGGGTGGGCACCATGGTCGGCATGGACTCGTGGGGCCGAAGGGCCTGTATCCGTGCTGTATTGCTCTATGCCTCTATGATGGGAAGAGGGACTGGGGCAGGTCCAGATCCAACAGTCATTTCAGAGTGGTTGCAAAGTGATCAAGGATGGGATTAAACATTCTTTAATTTTAATGAACTTTAGTAAAGCTTTCGACAAGGTCCCTCGTGGTCAGCTGATCCAGATGATTAAGGCACATGGGATTCATGCACACTTGGTGGATTGGATTCAAATTGCCTTGCACATTGAGGGCAGCAGTGGAGGGATGTTATTCTGACTGGACCACTGTGATCAATGGTGTTCCGCAAGGATTAGTAACATTATGAGAGGCATAGATAGAGTAGGCAGAGTCTTTTTTCCTAGAGTCGAAATGTCAAATATTGGAGGCGATAGCTTTAATGTGAGAGGGGGAAACTTTAAAGGAGATTTGTGAGGCAAGTTTTGTTTTACACAGAGTGGTGGGTGCCTGGAACGGGCTGTCAACAGAAGTGATGGAAGCAGATACAACAGCAATGTTTAAGAGGAATTTAGACAGGCACATGATCAGGCAGGGAATAGAGGGATATAGGCCATATGCAGGCAGATGGGATTAGTTTAATTTGGCATCATGGTCAGCACAGACATAGTGGGCTGAAGGGCCTGTTCCTGTGCTGTACCATTCTATGTATTCCAGGATTTGCAAAAAGAAATGCAAAATTAAATAAAAAGTAGGATAGGCTTGAATTTAAAGAATGGGACAAAGGCAAGAAAGATTTTAACTCAGAAAATCAAGAAATGGGTAAGTTTGGGTGGAACAACAGCAAGGGACAGAAAACAAACCAGCCTAAGCCTGTATTCTTGTGAGTTTATAAGAATGAAAGGTGATGTTATTGTAATATATAAAATTCTTACGAGGCTCCACAAGGTTAGATACAGAGTTGAAATTTGCCTGGCTGTGGTATCTGGAACCAAGGGACACTGTTTCAAAACAAAGGGTTGGTCATTTGGGATAGAGGTGAAAAGAAATTTCTTCACGCAGAGTGTGATGAATCTAGAAGGCTGCGAAGGATCAATTGCTGAGTATTTAAGGCAATCAAGGAAAATGGGGCTAGTGCTGGATAGTAGAGCGGAGATGAAAGATCAGCCATTATCCTGTTGTAGGGCAGGGCAGCTGTATGGCTGACTCCTGCTTCTATTTCTCATGTTCTTATCTTCTTATAAATGTCAATTGTGTCACCAGTCACAAGTTTTCTACTCTTCTTTGAAGTAGCATCATGAGATTACTTATATTCCCCTGAAATGGCTTGGTTCACCACCTGGTCCAAAAGATGACTTTCCAGTTCATTATGGGGCCATTAACATGGATCTTATGTTCAAGCCTCTCATGTGGGACTTGAACCTACAATCTCCTTCCTCAAATGGCCAAAAGCTAACAGCTGAGTTGTAGATTAGAACCCAAATAGCTTCAAGAAATTCTATCTCTGATATTCTGAATATTATTGAAGTATTTTGTCCACATCTGTGCCTTCGTTACCTCTGTTCCTGGCTATTCAATTTCTCTCCTAACCAATCTCCCATCATCCCCCCTGTGTTCAAACCTCCTGCCCCTACCCCAACTTGCAACACATTCCATTCACCTGTCACCTCAATGCACTGGCTTACATTGGCTCCTAGTCCAGCAACACCTCAATTTTTAAAACTTCTCATACTTGTTTATAAATCCCACCATTATTTCACCCCAGTCTAGCCACCTTCAGCTCTCCAATCCTCCAGTTCTTCCAGTTTTGACTCACTTCAAAGCCCTGTTTTTCATCATTCTACCATTAGCACCTGTGTCTTCAGTTCCCAAGCCACTTAGTTCTCCATATCCTTTGACTTCTCTATTCCTCTCTCCTTCCAGGTGATGCTTCTTACATCTTTGATCAACCTTTTCTGCATGCATATCATTTTTTAATGACTCGGGGGTCTAATTTTGTTTGACAACACTCTATCAAACATCCTTATATGTATCACCACACTGAAATGCCTTTATAAAAGCAAGTTGCTGTTTTTTTAAGAACTATTTCACTGGCTAGATGAGCAAGCCAAACTTGCCCTGAATTGGTGAATTGAAATAAAAGATTATTCATCATATTTTTGCTATGTTTCACTAAATTTTGTCAAGAGATTACTTTTCTGAATATTTGGTGAATAACAAGAATGCAGAAGTGCACGGTAAAATTAATTTTGTCATTTCACTCAGTTTTGTTTTTATAAATATGACATGAAGAAACACTTATCCAATGGGTATAAGAGGGACGAGGGAGAAGGGAATACATGATTAGGGAAAAATATGTCACAGCTCAGTCCTTGGCTGGTTATCTCCAGAAAGTTATATCAAAATGGAATAATGCAATAACATAGTTCTTTGGCTTTACAAAGGCAGAGCAATGCTCTCATTCAAGAAGAGCCCACGAAAAGGGATATACTTGATAAAGGGTAACTTTGCTTTACACCAACAAAACACAACTCACATAACTGAAAGAAAAGATTTGTAGTAGCATGACTGGTAGATGTTTTAAGCCACGCACACATAGGGTTCACTATTGAACAATTACAATCAACATCATAAACCTTCCAACCTTGGACATTGAAGGCATGATTTCCAAGGGTAATTAAATCCAGTTGTGATTAAAATGCCTGAATATACATCTTGGAGAGTTGTAGGACTGGAAGAGGTTATAGAGTAAGCTCCCAGATGGTTTTAAAATAAAGGTGAGAATTTTAAAATCAAGGCATTGCTTAGCGTGGAGTTAGTGTATCACAGAAAGTACAAGGTGATGGGCAAACACCAATTGGTGCAAGTTAGGACAAGGGCATCAGAGTTTTGTTGAGCTCAAGTTTAGACAGGGTATTGAGGGATGCTGGCCAGTGATGCATCAGAATAGTTAAGAGTTAACAGAGGCATTAGAGAGGTCACACTTGGAGTACTGTGTGCAGCTCTAGTTGCCATACAACAGGAAGGATGTGATTAAGCTAGAAAGGATGCAGAAAAAATTCACAAGGATTGTTGCCAGGATTGGAGGACTTGATTGATAAGGAGACGCTGGATAGGCTGGAACTGTTTTCCCTGGAGTGAAGGAGCCTGAGGGTGGTTTGAAGGGTGGTATGGAGGTTCATAAAAGCACAAAGAACATAGATAAGGTGGATGGTCACAGTCTCTTCCCATGGTAGAGAAGTCTAAAACTAGGATTAAGGAGGGAGAGGAAAGATTTAAAGGGGACTTCAGGGACAAGTTTTTTTTACCTTGAGGGTGGTGGGTATATGGGATGAGCTCCCAGAAGAACTGGTAGAGACAGGTACAATTACAACATTTAAATGACATTTAGACAGGTTCATGGATAGGAAAGGTTAGAGGGATGTGGGCAAATACAGGCAAATCAGGTAGGCACCTTGGTTGGCATGGACAAGTTGGGATGAAGGGCCTGTGTTACTCTATGACTAAGATTTATAGGCCTAACTTGGTACTCTGTTTCCATCTTGATGATTTTCAAAAGTAGAAGGAAAAGATGGAATGTTCAGCTATTCTACTGAAGGAAGATCAAAGTGTGTGAGGTAAATGCAGATTGGAATCAGCATCAAGGTGCATGTTGGACAAGGAACAGAGGAATGTGAAGAAGTACCTGAGTGAGGAAAAGGGGACAGAGCTTAGGACTCCTTCCGGTTAGTGAAGAATCTGAGATAGAGTTGCCAAATGTGCTTTTCACAAAATATTGGAATGTAAAAAAAAAGAATGAGAGTCGGCTGTTCAGTCCTTCAGCAAAAAACAAACTGCTGGAGGAACTCAGGGGGTCAAGCAGTATCCGTGGAAGCAAAGGGATGGTCAACATTTTGGGTCAAGGCCCTCCATCAGGACTCTGCAGTCTCCTGTGTCTTCATTCAATCCTTCGAACTGCTTCTCCTTTCAATTAGATCAAAGGTGAGTTTCTATTTAAACAATATTCCATACTTTTTGCATATCACTTGATACTTGATTAATGATAAAAAATATCAATCATTCGATGTCTTGAATATGCTCATATATATTTAGTATTTAAGTAGAAAGAATCCAAACGCATTTGCTTCGCTAGTAATATAAAGAGCCTGGATTAACTAGATCTAACTGTTTGACAAGGATTTTCAAAGCTGATGTAAATTTCTATATTGATAGAGACATTTAAAAAACTGACCTGCCAGATGTGTCCATGAGTCACTCCTGCCCACTGTCTCAAACGAACCATTTCCTTTCCTCTGAAATTATGACAACGGAACTTCTATGACCACAAAATGCTGGAAGATCATAAAAAGGTTCTTTTTTTCCACTTTCTCAATAGACTCCTGCATACAAACAGAACCCTCAACTTAAAAATACTGTAACCTTTAGTCTTCTGGGTAGCTTTGTGGAAATCCAGTCATTCTGGGACGAAGAGTATTTGAGGTTTTTAGCTTTTCAGTGTTGTCAGTGATGGAATTAAGCTATTCAGTTCATGTGAATGCAAAAATTCCATGGGACCATCTGAAGAAGAGGAAAGAACCCAGGCTGACATTCCCCTTTGAGCACCACCACCAAAGCTGGTCATCTATCTCAATTGTTGTTTGTGGGTCTTTGTCCGTAAAAATTGGCTGACAGATTCTCCAGTAAATCATGTAGTCTACAGTCCAAAACTCATTACTTGGTGGTGAAAAATACCAAGGCTTCCTGAGATGTGGTAGAATTTTCTGGAAGAGTACATTTTTTATAGAATTATTTTCCTTCTGTGTCATGCTCCTCTTCCATCTGGAAGGCAGCAATTTCTGCTGGAATTTAGCCAGGGTTGGTGAAGGCAGAGACCCTCACAGCATTTAAGAAGTACCTAGACAAGTACTTGAACTGACAAGGTATGGAAGGCTATGGGCCAAGTGCTGAAAATTGAGATGGATATAGATGAATACTTGATGATCAGTATTGACATGATGGGCTGAAGGGTCTATTCCTATGCTCTTTGGCTCTATGACTCTAGTGCAAGTCCAATGCCAGTTTGAGAGGATGGACAATGAGCAGTGGCAACTCATTAATTTTGCTCATTTGTTGACTTTGCTTTTCCTTTCTTTTGAAATAAGCCTTAATAGAATAATTCTCTGGAATGTTTTTTTCATATTAGTGTTTTTAAAACTTTAAACAATAAATGCACTCTTGATCTGATCTTTCCAGGTCAGAGCATGTATTCTGGAATAATCCGCGATGTAAGCTGTGTCACATTTGGCCCTGCAATAAGTTCATGTTGTAACAGCTGCAACACTAACTTTTACGATGTGTGTGTATGTTTTTTTTAGAACAAAGTTCATAAAAAACTGTCTGAACTGAAGCATCTCCTGGGTTCTGAAAGTATCACTGATCCAAAAATTTGCATAACTAGAAGTAGATAGGAACTGAAATCTGGCTATTTGGACCATCGTGTAAGATATGGCAGGGGATCTCTATTCTTTAATTGGAATTCCTCATCTAAATGTTAGGATCTAGAATCCTGGTAATGAACTTTGAGAGATGGAACCTTGTGAATCTGGCATTTCAGATCAACACCATCCAAAAAAAAATCTGTCCCTCACTTCACGAATAGTTATCTCGATTCATTTTAATCATTCTATTAATTTTGTGTTCATAACCTCTTGAGTAATTCATTTGTGTGAAGTTATCTTTGCACATTCACAGTTAGCTAAAGTAATTTATGCTCCTTTGTTTTGGAATCCCTTTACTCAGTGAAAGGGATATTCCCCATCTCATTAGTTCTCTTCCCTATTTTCAACTCCTTGATTTGATGCTTACCTAGCCCATTACCAAGATGGTTGAGAAACCATTTATATTAACCTAGTCAAAACTGAGTGTCCTGGAGAACATTTCTGGAATTTGTCCAAGCCCAATGTATCCTTGCTAAGATTGACAAAACATTGAATCATAGACTTATGGAAACGTACAGCACAGAAACAGATCCTTATGGCCCCCTTTGTCCATGATGCCTATCTACGCTAATCCAGTTTGCCTGTGTTAGCCCCGTATACCTCTTCACATTTTCTTGTTCAAGTACCGATCCAAATGCCTTTTAAACATTGTAATGCTTCCATTACCTCCTCTGGAAGGTCATTTCAGATATTCGCCACACTTTGGATGAAAACATACACCTCAAATCTCCTTTAAACCTCTCCCCATCTCACCTTAAGCCTGTGCAACTAGATCTAGATTCCCCTGCCCTGGGATAAATATTCTGACTACCTATCCCATCTATCCCTCTCATAACTTAATAAATCTCCATAAAGTCACCCCTCAGCTTCCTACATTCCAGTGAGAATAAACCCAGCCTATGCAATCCTCCACTCCAGGCAACGTCCTAGTGTGCCTCTTCTGTATTCTCTCTATTGCTACCACATCTTTTATGTAGTGTGGTGACCAGAACTGTACACAATACTCTAAGTGTGGTCTAGCCAATATAACATTCCAACTCTTATACTCGATGCCTTGGCCTGTGAAGATAAGCATACCAAATGCATTTTTCACTACCCTGTCCACCTGGGTCTCCACTTTCAGGGAGCTATGGACTTGTACCCCAAGGTGTCTCTGCACATCAACACTCCTAAGGTTCCTGCCATTTGATCTTTGACATGTTGCAATTTCCATTTACAGGCTGTCCCAGAACAATGATTGGAAGAATGAATAGACGGGGACAATTAAGGTAAATTGGAATTAAAATGAGTGAAATCAGTTAAAACAAGTCTGGACTAAAGATAATAATAAAAATCAGTCTATAGCAAAGTTCATTAGCAAGTAAATATTTAAGGATACAGTTTAACAGTGCATCAGTGGAATGTATACATAATTCACAGTTGCAGATGTGAAATGGTAAATCTGTGTTTATGTTGACAGCTGCAAAGGAAGTGTCTATTCAAAGGAATGAAATAATGGTTGAAGGTTTTGTTGTTAAAACAATGTTTATAAATACACATTTAATCAATTTCAAATGTGAAAGAACTTATCTGTATTAAATGAAGGGCAAACACCAGAGGTTACTGGGTGTCATTCTTACTGTAGACTGCATGCTACTGTTATCTGTATCCATTCACAAGGAGAGAGCAAGTGAGAGGATTTGGTATGAAGCTCAAAGCTATTTTAGTCATTTGTGGGAGATGAATACTTTTCCATGGTTACAGAAACCCACATCTCTCCTCTTGTTCCTGACTCAACACCCACTCCCAGCAAAGACATCCCAATTAAAGGTGATATCTGGAGAGATGGTAGAAGTTTGGAAACAGAAATTATAAACTTACCAGAGTTCAGTTTAAGATTTGGAAGCCGTATGTAGACCAGCTATGGTATCCCTTTAGTAGCATGATGATAAAGTTGATGTGAAGCAGTAAATGACATGTCATTAAGGGGCACATCAGAAATATACACGGAGGATAGTTTAGAAAGAGGAAACCATGGAAACTGAAGGAAGGGCTTTATTTTTTAAAAATGATGTGCTAGGCATTCTCTATAACACCTCTGTTATACTTAGATTTAATGATGTATTCATGCCACCACAATCACAGATGTGGTGTGAAAATCCCAGTAAAGAGGTATTGGTTCTCACTGCTACCAACTGTGTGACTTTCACACACACTTGACTGGTGATGGTCTTCAGTGTTATGTCAGCTCCACTGAAACATGAGGGGCCGACAAATTGCTGAATAGTGAAAGTTCTGATAGATTAAAGCTATTCCTTTGGTCGTAGATTTAAAATCAATGGCAATAGAGGAAAGATGAGCAGAAAGGTTCCCATTTGATGTTGCCAGGTTCTGGAAGACTCTTAAAGAAAAGATGGTGGAAGCTGATTCCTAAGTATTTCCATGCATAATGAAAGGAAGGGACCTTGAGAGCTTTGGGACGCAGAAGTTGTCATAGTCGCGTCCATATCCACATTAAGGTTAATTCCCTTTGATTCATGTAAGTCAGGTATGATGGTTTGAGGCCAAAGTGGCAACATGGTTGTAATTAAATGGGGTTTGGTAGTAAAATGGTTATCGGCCAGAGTTCCAGACCTTTAATCCAGAGAAAATAAGTTCAAATCCCACATGACAGCCAAGGGATTTAAATAGTCAAGTAAATGTGGAAACTGATTTGAGAACTACTCAACTAATAACCTACTTCATCTATTCTTCAGAATTTTTGTGCCCCACTCCAAGATGGGTCGTCCTTTTTCTCCTTGGCATTCTATGCATTCTCCAGTAATCCAATGCTATTTACAGTGGCACCCAGTGCAGTGTTGTTTGTGGCAACGTTACAGTGATAGCAAGGACCTATTGGATGAGGTGCCTCCATACCTGTAGAGGCATTGCAGAGATAAAACTTTCAGAAGAAGATATGAGATCAGGTGTTTGTTGGCAGTGTAACCCAGATGCCATTACTGAAGCATGCTGACTTAAAGAGGCAGGAATCAAATGACATTACAAAATGCAAATTGCTTAGTCACCTATCAATCGACTGTACAGTATTTAGACAAACCACGTAAGTCACTTATGACTGCACCATAATTCATTAAATCCTTGAGCTGGTAAGAAATCATGAAAAAAATAAAGCCTACTCATCCCATTTGATTTCTGATTGTAGCCACTTTTAACAACAGTCCATTTCCTAATGTTATTTATGGCCATCGTCAAAAACTACTTCATTGTAGTCATTACAGTTTCTCATGAAAAACACAAAATATTCCTTTATAAAGATAAACTAAAAAATAACCTGATTGTGCAGCCAAAGGATAAACAAATCACCTTCAAATGACTACTTTAATAACTAGACTCCAGTAACAAGTTGTTTAGTGTTGAATGGACAGAGAGAATGATTTTGTGAAGAAGATAAGCAATCATGGTCAACTTTGTATAACTTTGTAAAGAGTTCAAATTTTTCCAAAATGGGTCAGGGATGCTGCTGACTCTCAATGACATGTGAGGGACAGTTACATATTCATTAAAGAGCAAAGTTTCAGCATGTAGATGACTCAATGAAGCAGAGGGTTGGTGTGCCAACACACTGTGCCATGGCATGATAGGAAAAGGTTTCATCCCCTTCATTCACCATATGGTTGGCTCCTAAACTCAGCAGGGAAGTCAGCATGAGGTGCCAACTAGAGACCAAATGCTTCTGTGCAGAATTTATTTTTAATTGAGAAATTTAAAGAAAAGGACCATTATATATTGTGTGGGACACCACTAAGGTCAAAGGAATTTTAGGAGATTAAGAATTAAGAATAAACTTTTAAAAGTTTACAACTGGGTATACTTAGGAATAAGAGGGAGTTTTATAGTTTGTGATTATGAGGAGAAATGACTTAAGAAAGGAATCAAACAGAATGAAACTCGATTTCATTGCAGGAGGGATACAGGAACAGTGGGGAGATTATTTGCTCTATGTGAGGGTAGTTGAAGAAAATATTAATTGTGGTAGCACCAATAAAATGGAAATAAGTGAGATTGCCAGTCATCCTCGTACACCTTGGTGAGCAAATTTTGGTTTGTGGGCTGTTCAGTTTCTTTGAGTGACCTATCGTTGTAAAATGTAAAGAATCCAGGTCCATGTGGGAATACTAAAGTTTCCTCTCAACAGCTGCCCGCTCTTCATTAAGTTTAACAAATGGTAGGGAACCAATCACAGCTGACTAGCAATTATCACAGTTTAGCACGTCGGCAGGCAGGAATGAGTCTCTGCATGCTGTTGCCCATCATGACTTGCTTTATGGATGGGACTATCTGCCTTGCAATGCTCACACTAAGCAATACTATGAATGATAAGACAAATGTCTTGATAATATGGAGACACGATTCTGAAGATGCTGGAATCTGGAGCAAAAAATAAACTGTTGGAAGAACTCAGCAGGTCAGGCAGCTTCTGTGAAGGCAAAGGATGGATGACATTTTGTGTTGAGACCTTGCATCAGGAATGAGAGCATAGAGGGAAGATAGCCAGTATATAGAACTGAGGGAGGGGTGAGACAGAGGCTGGTAGGTGACAGGTGGAACCAGATAGGGGAGGGAATAGGAAAGGTGAACAGAGAGAGAAGAAACCCAGGTAGATTGGTTAAAAAGAAACGGAAGAAGGAACTCAGTGGGTCAGGCAGCATCTGTGGTAGCAGAGGGATATTGGTATTGGTATTGGTTTATTATTGTCACTTGTACCGAGGTACAGTGAACTTGTCTTGCATATCATTCATACAGATCGATTCATTACACAGAGCATTGAGGTAGTATAGGAGATAAACAATAACACAATACAGAGTAAAGCATCACAGCTACAGAGGAGGTACATTGCAGGTAGACAATAAGGTGCAAGATCATAACAAGGTAGATTGGGAGGTCAAGAGTCCATTTCATCGTATAAGGGAACAGTTCAATAGACATAGTGGTGGGATAGAAGCTGTCCTTGAGCCTGGTGGTATGTGCCCTCAGGCTCCTGTGTCATCTGCCTGATGGGAGAGGGGAGAAGAGAGAATGTCACAGGTGGGTTGGGTCTTTGATTATGCTGGCTGCTTCACCAAGGCAGCGACAGGTATAGACAGAGTCCACGGAGGGGAGGCTGGTTTCTGTGATGTGCTGGGCTGTGTCCACACCTCTCTGCAGTTTCTTGCTGTTCCAGGCAGAGCAGTTGCCAAACAAAGCTGTGATGTATCCAGATTGGATGCTTTCTATGGTGCATTGATAAAAGTTGGTGAATGTCAAAGGGGACATGCCAAATTTCTCTAGTGTCCTTAAGAAGTAGAGGTGCTGGTGAGCTTTCTTGGCCATGGTGTCGACATGGTTGGACCAGGACAGGCTATTGATGATGTTCACTCTTAGGAACTTGAAGTTCTCAACACTCTTGACCTCAGCACCATTGATGTAGACAGGTGCATGTACACTGCCCCCTTTCCTGAAGTCAATGACCAGATCTTTCGTTTTGCTGACATTGAGGGAAAGGTTGGTGTCATGACACCATATCACTAAACTCTCTATCTCCTTCCTGTACTCTGACTTATCATTATTTGAGATATGGCCCACTATGGTGATATCATCTGCAAACTTGTAGGTGGAGTTAGAACAGAATCTGGTCATGCAGTCATGAGTATATAGGGAGTAGAGTAGAGGGCTGAGGACGCAGCCTTGTGGGGCACCAGTGTTGAGAATAATCGTGCTGCAGGTGTTGCTGCCTATCCTCACTGATTGCTGTCTGTTGGTCAGAAAGTCAAGGATCCAGTTGCAGAGGGAGGTGTTGAGTCCTAGGTCTTGGAGTTTGGTGATGAGTTTGCTTGGAATTATAGTATTGAAGGTGGAGCTGTAGTCAATAAACAATAGTGCAATGTAGGTGCCTTTACTGTCCAGATGCTTCAGAGATGAGTGTAGGGCCGGGGAGATGGCATCCACTGTAGACCTGTTTCGGCGGTAGGTGAATTGCAGTGGGTCGAGGTATTCCGGGAGGCTGGAGTTAATGCATGCAATAACCAGCCTCTCGAAATACTTTATTCTGGTGGACGTCAGAGCCACTGGTCGGTAGTCATTGAGGCATGTTACCTTGTTTTTCTTATTTACCGGGATGATAGTGGTCTTCTTAAAACAGGTGGAAACCTGAGACTGAAGCAGGGAGAGGTTAAATATGTCTGCAAATACCCCTGCCAGCTGATCAGCACAATATCTGAGGGCACGGCCAGGGACATCATCCAGGCCAGATGTTTTCCGCTGGTTCACTCTCCGGAAGACTGGTCTTATGTCCTCGACGGTGACCACAGGTTCAGTTGCATTGGAGGCTGTCAGGGTGGATGGTGACAAACAAATCCCTTTCTGTTCAAAACGTGCATAGAATGCATTAAGCTCATCAGGAAGGGATGCACTGTTGTTCATTATGATGCCTAACTTCATTTTGTAGCCCGTTACAGCATGTAAGCCCTGCCACAACTGACGGCTGGTCTGAGACTCAATTTTGGACTGGTATTGTCTCTTGGCATCTCTGATAGCTCTACAGAGGTCGTATCTTGATTTCTTGTAAAGGTCAGGGTCACCTGATTGGAATGCTGCGGTCCTCAACTTCAGTAGGGAGTGGATCTCCCGGTTCATCCATGGTTTCCGGTTTGGGAACACCTGTTTTGTCCTCAACACACTTGCTGATAAAATCCGTGATGATGCTGACATACTCATCAAGGCTGGCAGCTGAGTCTTTGAATGTGGACCAGTCCACTGACTCAAAATAGTCACATAGAAGCTCATCTATTTCCTCAGACCAGCACTGCATGACTGTCTGTACCGGATCCTCCCATTTCAGTTTCTGTTTGTATGCAGGGAGAAGGAGCATAGCCTGGTGGTCTGATTTCCCAAAGTGAGGGCAAGGGGTGGCTCGGAAGGCATCTTTGATGGTTGTATAGCAGTGGTCAAGGGTGTTAGGGCCCCTGGTGGGACAGGAGATGTGCTGATAGTATTTTGGTAACACATTCTTGAGGTTGGTTTGGTTGAAGTCACCTACAATAATGAAGAAGGCCTCAGGGTATCCTGTTTCAAGGTTGTTGACCACAGAGTATAGTTCATTGAGTGCAGGCTTCATGTCCATCTGGGGTGGGATGTAGTCTGCTATCAGGATAGCTGAAGTGAACTCCCACGGCAGGTAGTATGGGTGACATTCACCATTAGATATTCCAAGCTGGGTGAGCAGGAGATCGCCAGGACTGTCACATCCGAGCACCATGAGTTATTGATTAGGATGCATACCCCTTTGCCTCTAACTTTGCCCGAGGACGCTGTATGGTCCATTCGATGGATCGAGAAGCCCTCAGGTTGAATGGCACAGTCAGGTGAAGCAGGTGTAAGCCACGTTTCGGTGAGACATAGCACACAGCAGTCCCTCAGTTCTCTTTGGTAGGTCACTCTTGCCCTTAGTTCATCAACTTTGTTCTCAATGGCCTGGATGTTAGCTAGTAGTATGCTGGGGACGGGGGTCATATCAGCCTCACCCACAGCCCAGCCCTCTTACCACATTTCCGAAGTAAGTGGCTGTGACTCTTCGGGTCTGGAAGTCCTAGAGTGGAGCCACCTGGTAAGTGATTGCTTAAGGACAGACCTGGAAGACCTGGAGTGGATTCACCTGGACTGGAAGGTAAGTGATTTCTTCTGGGCAGACTTTGAAGACCTAGAGGGGATAGTCGATGCTTGGGATTTTTTCCTCCAGATTACAGCAACTGCAGTTTCTTGTATCTCCAGGTAGGTGGCTATGTCGGTGATGGGCACATAGGCCCACTTTGGAGACTTGCAGGCTAAGATCTGGATTGACATTCTCAGCGTGCACTGACAGAAATAGTAACTTTTTGATGAGAAGGTAAACTTGCAAATCTCCTAGTTTGGGGTAAAAGATCTCTTGGCACTATTTCACAGAAAAGCAGGAGGGATATCCCTAAGCTTTTGGACAAGGATAACTGCTGCCTAGAAATTTGTTCAAACATCTTTCCAAAAAAATCGTGCTGCAGTTGAAAGTTAGTTCAAGCTAGATTAGGGCAATTTTGCTCTCATATCTGGATGTCTTAGTGTCCATTGGGAAACTCAGCCCTGACATTTTGGCAGATTTTTATTTGTTCTACCATCTTTTTTGTTGTGTGAAATTCCCCTTAATGACATCAATGCACAAAGTTCATCTGCAGCCAGATTTTCAATTGTTTTCAATTGTGCTGGTCAACACTTAAACTACATCCTATGTCCTCATTGAGATCTCCGACCTCCTGAAACCAAGTACAGCCTGATACATCTGCCTGGCCTACTTTGCCCATGTGATTGGCGCCTCAGTCACTCTCAGCTTCCTAGCCTCAGGACCATTTCATGCTGCTGCCACTTTATCACAGTTTGCGGTTTGCTGCTCATTGCAGTGTAAGGAAGGTCACCTCCAGACTCAGGGGAATGGGCAACGTCATTAGCCTGCATTAGTGCATTCCTCAAACTTATTGTTATTGTCCTTCTTCATCTTCTTTCCCTCACCATCGAGGATGACTTGCTTCTACTCCAGTTGCCTTGGTTCTGATGTGGCCAATGACTCTGCCATAGGTGGGGCAAGTGTGTCTGTTATCTGGATGGTTTGGATGGTTTTACGTTTCTTCTACTGTTTTACCCTTGACCTCTGCATTGCTTAGTTCCTTGCTGAATGCTTCTGGGCCAGAGTTTTCATTAGTCAGTGAGGAATTTCCAGGCTTTGAGATGTCCCTGAATCATTTTCTCTGTCTTGGGAATCACTTATTGTGATGAACCTTGGTGTTTCAGTAGTCTGGTGTCAGGTGTGCTGATGATTTAGAACCATAGAACAATACAGCACAATAAAGGCCCTTCGGCCCACCATGTTGTGCCGACCTTCAAACCACTCCTAAGACTACCTAACCCCCTCCTCCCACATATCCCTCTATCTTAAATTCCTCCATATGGTTCACTCATTGGAACTGATGGAGCATGATCTGAGCCTTGATGCTGGGAGAAGGCACAGATATAACTTTGCCTATCTAGCTGGTAAATCTGGGGGATTTTGTGGAGGCTGCTTTGATGATATTTCTCCAGTGAGGTTGTCCATGTTTTTGAAGCATGTAGGAGGATGGGGATCATTGCTGCCTGATAGATCATCAATTTGTTCCTAGGTTTGATATCTTGGCCTCCAAACACTTTTTCCTGAGGTGACTGATGACTGGGCTGGTGCACTGAAGCCAGTGGTGGATTTCGCTATTGATGTCCCATTTGTCCACTGTCGATGGCACCATGGTGGTGTAGCTGCTAGCTATGACAGTGCCAGTGACCCGGGTTCAATTCCGCCACTGTCTGTAAGGAGTTTGTACGTTCTCCCCATGACTGCATGGGTTTCTTCCGGGTGCTCTGGTTTCCTCCCACATTCCAAAAAGATGTACGGGTTAGGAAGTTGTGGGCATGCTATGCTGGTGCCGGAAGAGTGGCAACACTTGCAGGCTGTCCCCAGAACACTCTCAGTAACGCAAAAAGATGCATTTCACAGTGTATTTCGATTTACATGTGACTAATAAATAATATATTAAAAAGATATTAAGGGAAGTGATCTACATTAACTGGAATCTTTTCATGGATCTTGATTGTCAGGAGCTGGTATTGTGCAGCAAGAGAGGAGATTGAAGGACCTTTACCTTCCAGATGTTTGGTGTAACGCCAATAGGCTTCAATGATGTTTTAAATCAAAGCCTTTGAGCATGCACTAAGTGTTAACTTCATACTGTATCTTGATGACTAATGTTGGCGAGAGCTTAATTCTGGACTGGAGCCAACAAAGATCGAGCAGTTTCCCTTTCATTCTGTGGAGTAAATCCACTTCAGCCAGAGCTTGATGGTGATGATGTGCGGAAGACTGAGAAGAGTGTTGATGTGTAAGGGCAGGCATTCGTAACCTAAATGCATATCATTTATAACAAGGGCTCCCTGGGAATCTCCCATTGGGGCCACTAGACTGTAACTCTGGAGGTCTTCATGGCCACCTTGCACAAAGGTCATGCCTCATGCAGCACTATTCTTCTTCAGCCTGTCCAGGTACATCCAATCCCCAGGAGCAATCTTCCACCAACAACCTCTGCCACCACGCATTCCACCCTTCATATTCATACAGTAGCAACACTTCCCAGCAGCTGGAAGAGCACTAATTGTTTGGTGATATGTTCCTTTAAGTACTGGATGCAGAAATCACACCCACAGGGCTATGTGCTGAGAACCACTGAAACATACAAGGTATCAGTAGGGATCGCTGCTGTGTAATTGACAATGTCAGTTTTGTCACAGCATTACACAGGAAAACCCAAACATGGTGTTGAGTGTACATCACAATAGAAGCTCTTGATCCTTATGTAACTTTCATTTACAGTAATAGAGTGATCCATAACACTGTTTTAATGCCAATGGAGATAATATTGCAATTCATCATCCATTATCCAATCATTGTCACATTGCTGCTTGTGACAGCATGCTGTGCACAAGTGACTATCATGTTTCCTACATTACAATAATGAAGAAATTTAAAAGTACTGAGAGAGATTTGCAATGTTCTGATAAGAATGTGAAAGGTGCCATAGCGGTATTTATTTCCTCCAAAATATTTAGATCCTAATCTCTTCCATTCCATAGGGATGGAAGTGTGCCAGAAGAATTTTCGAATCTGATCAACCCTCTATTAATTGTGTAATGCAGTTGTTTAATCTTACGATGTGCAAAGAATCACTGCGGGTAAAAGGAGAAAGAAAACTTAAAAGCGATCCATAAAAAATTGACTTAAAAGGTAACATTGCATTGCACGTACAAATTAAGAACCTTTACTTGTGAAGGGAAGATCTTGCCTCACAAGCCTGATAGAGTTCTTTGAGGAAGTGACTAGGAAGATTGATGAGGGTAGTGCGGTGGATCTGGTATACATGGATTTTAGTAAGGCATTTGATAAGGTTCCTCATGGTAGGCTTCTTCAGAAGGTCAGAGGCCAAGGGATCCAGCGAAGCTTGGCTGTGTGGATTAGGAATCGGCTTGCATGTAGAAAGCAGAGGGTTGTGGTGGAAGGAGTACCCTTGGATTGGAGGACAGTGACTAGTGGTGTCCTGCAGGGATCGGTTCTGGGACCTCTACTTTTTGTGATATTTATAGATGACTTAGATGAGGGGGTGGAAGGCTGGGTTAGTAAGTTTGCAGACGACACTAAGATCGGTGGTGTTGTGGATAGTGTGGAGGGCTGTCGGAGCTTACAGAGGGATATTGATAGGATGCAGAGCTGGGCTGACAAGTGGCAGATGGAGTTCAATCCAGAGAAGTGTGAGGTGGTACACTTTGGAAGGACAAACTCCAGGGCAGAGTACAGGGTAAACGGCAAGGTACTTGGCAGTGTGGAGGAGCAGAGGGATCTGGGGGTTCATATTCACAGTTCATTGAAAGTTGCCTCACAGGTGGAAAGAGCAGTTAAGAAGGCCAATGGGATGTTGGCTTTCATAAGTCGCAGGACTGAGTTTAAGAGCCGCGAAGTGATGATGCAGCTTTACAAAACTCTAGTTAGGCCACACTTGGAGTACTGTGTTCAGTTCTGGTCACCTCATTATAGGAAGGATGTGGAGGCATTGGAGAGGGTGCAGAGGAGATTTACCAGGATGCTGCCTGGATTAGAGCGTATTGAATATTAGGAGAGGCTTGAGGTGCCAGGGTTTTATTCACTGGAAAGGAGGAGGATGAGAGGAGACATGATAGAGGTATATAAAATATTGAGAGGAATAGATAGAGTAGACAGTCAGCGCCTCCTTCCCAGGGCACCAATGCTCAAGACGAGAGGTCATGGCTTTAAGGTTATGGGTGGGAGGTTCAGGGGAGATGTCAGAGGGAGGTTTTTCACCCAAAGAGTGGTTGGTGCATGGAATACACTGCCTGGGGTGGTGGTGGAGGCAGATACATTGAACAGGTTCAAGAGCTTGTTGGATAGGCATATGGAGGAGTGTGGGATGGGGGGGGATATGCTGGAGGAAAGGGTTAGGTAGTGTGAGGGTGGTTTGATGGACGGCACAACATGGTGGGCCGAAGGGCCTGTTTTGTGCTGTATTGTTCTATGGTTCTAAATCTTTAGTAAAGTACAAAGATATTGTGTTTCTGCCAAATCAAAGGCAGAGGTGAATATAAAATTATGAACAACTCAAAATTACATATTATAGTTAACCGATTAGGTGTTTAGATATGAGTTTGATTGTCTCTTGTCCAAGCAATGCAATGCACTGTCCCATCAATTTGAAAATGATTCTCACTTTGGAAATGAAGGTTCATGACCTAGGAGTCAGATCAGCATTCTGGATTTTGTTGGAAAGTACATATGATGATTGGAAGCAAGCTACATATCTGCATAATCACACCAGTTTGCTAGGATGATAACTTGCCCAAGCTGCTCCTAATGCCAGGTTCAATAATACAGTACTTCATTTCTACAGCTAGCACTTACTAGATGTCACATGGCAGGGATCCCAATTCTAATGGAGACACAAGAGACTGCAGATGCTGGAATCTGGAACAACAAACAATCTGCTGGAGGAACTCAGCAGACTGAGCTACATCTGTGGGGGGAAAGGAATTGTTGATGTTTTGGGTCAACACCCTGCAACAAGTCCTGATGCAGGGTTTTGATCCAAAATGTTGACAATTCCTTTCCCTCCACTGATGCTGCTTTACCCACTGAGTTCCTCCAGCAGATTGTTTGTTGATTCCAGTTGTAATCTTAGTCATGCTTAAAGTTGCTGAACCCTGCATGCCAAAGTTTATTAGTGAGATTCATCTCCAAATATACTTCCACATAATGTGATATCTGCTTAAATGTCTCCTGCACAATTTTGTTACATTAGTCTTATTTACAGCTAATTCTTGAAATTAACTAATATTAATACCAGCCTCATTAAACACATACTCATGGTACCTGTACTTAAACAACTATGAACACTTTACTCCAGTTTCACATTGTTCATTTTATGATTATTTAAAGCCAATTTTTAAAACTACCCAACAGTTATTCCAGCTCTATCAAACCATTTACATTAATATTAATAGTGCTATAGTACTTGCAGATTTCAACATCCCCAATATTAACTGTGCAGCCTTGATTGACACCGGTCATCACTATTGTGAAGGACATAGAAGGGGTGGAAGTTTTAAAGGACGTTGAGAAGAAGGAGCAATACTGGACCTAATCTTATAGAACGTAGCTGTGCAAATGTCAATGGAAGAGCAGTTTGGAGACAGTGACCATAACTCTGCAAATTTCAGGGTGGTTATGGAAAGGGATATGGTGTGTCTGGAAATTAAGATCCTGAATAGGGGGAAAGCTGATTTCAATATCAATAACACAGGACTTGATGAAAGTAGACCATGAGCAGCTACTTGCAGGTAGGGCTATACCTGACGAGTGGGAGCAAAAAAGTGAAATAATGAAAGTTTGGGGCCAATGTGTTTCCATAAAAGTGAAAATTAAGGACAGCAAGTCCAAGGAAGAGAGGATAGATTGGCAGTGTCTGTTTCCCATGGTACGGGTGTCTAAAACTAGAGGGGATAGGTTTAAGGTGAGACGGAGGAGGTTTAAAGAAGATCAGAGGGGTACATTTTTCAGAGGGGTATCTGGAATGAGTTGCCAGAGGAGGTGGTGGAGGCAGAAACAGTAAAAACATTTCAGAGCTTGACAGGTGAGCAGAGCATAGAGGGATATGAAGTAATGCAGGCAAGTGGAATTGGTACAGATATGTACTGTATGCTGGTCAGCAGAGACATGGTGGGTCAAAGGCCTGGTTCTTTGCTGTACAATTCTATGACTCAGTGGAACTCTTGTGGGCTGGATAAAGTATAAGGGAAGCATATGGCAGCTATACAAAACTGAAAACAGAGGAAGCCCTCCTGGAGTCCAGAAATTGTAGAGGCTCCTTTAAAAGCAAATTAGGAGGACAAAGAGGGGTCGTGAAATATCACTGGTGGACAAGATTAAAGAAATGCCCAAAACATTTTTTAAGTATATTCGAGCAGGGAGAAAGAGTAGGGCCAATTAGGGACCAAAATTACAATCTGTGTTTGGAGCCAGGAGATGTGCGTAAAGTCTTAAATGAATGTTTCTCACCTGTATTCACTAAGGACATTGTAAGATAAGAAGATAAGATATCTTTATTAGCCACATGTACACCGAAACACACAGTGAAATGCCTCTTTTGCGTAGAGTGTTCTGGGGGCAGCCCGCAAGTGTCGCCAAGCTTCCGGCACCAACATAGCATGCCCACAACTTCCTAACCTGTACGCCTTTGGAATGTGGGAGGAAACCAGAGCACCCGGAGAAAACCCACGCAGACATGGGGAGAACGTACAAATTCCTTACAGACAGCGGCTGGAATTGAACCCGGGTCACTGGCATTAATTGGAGAATTCAGGGAGGGGGTGGTGCAAATTCTAGAAAATATTATCATTAAAAAGGAGGAAGTATTAGATGTCTTGGTGGCCTTAAAGGTGGATAAATCTCAGACCCTGATGAGATCCATCCCTAACTACTATGAGAGAAAAGGGAGATTGTTGGAGCCCTGACAGAGATTTTTAAATCTTTGCTGGTTGCAGGTGAGGTACCAGATGACTGGAAGACAGAAACTGTGGAACTTTATTCAGTGGAAATAAGCTGGGTAATTATAGGTCTGTGAGTATGGAAATTATTAGATAGAATTCTGAAGGACAGGATTAATCTACACTTGGAAAGGCAGGGATTAATTAAGGACAGTGTGAATTTTTCAAACAGGTGTGGCGACTCACCGTCTAGTCGGGCGAACCGGCTCGGCAGTCGGGTCGTGCGGTGTCGGAGCGACGAGGCCCAAGATGGCGGCGGGCCTCGTCTTTCCGAGCGACGGGGAGAACCCGCGCGCGGGAAAGTCCTGATGACGTAGGACTTACGTCATTGCCGGTTTTTTGGGCGGGAGTTTTTCTCCCTTAAAGGGCCCGCACAAAGCGGGAAAATAAACCAGTTCTGTTTGGCAATCCTCCGAGTAGAGTCTTGTTTTATTCCGTGGTAGCAACCGCTACACAGGTAACAAAATATATTGATAAGGGAAGTATTTTTGATGTAGTCTACATGGACTTCAGTGAGGCCTTTGACAAGGTCCCACATGGGAAATTGGTCTGAAAGGTTAGAGCCCATGGGTTCCAGGGCAAGTTGTCAAATTGGATCCATAATTCATTTGGCTATGGAAGGCAGAGGGTGACAGTGGACAATTGCTTTTGTGACTGGAAGTCTGTGACCAGTCATGTACCATAAGGATCAGTGCTGAGACTTTACTATTTGTAATATACATTAACAATATGGTTATGGATGTAAGAGATATGATTAGTAAATTGACATGAAAATTGATGGCATGATTAATAGCGAGGAGAATAGTCTTAGTGTTCGGTTACAGAATGAGATTGATAAATTGGTAAGCTGGGTAAAGCAATGGCAAATGAAATTTAATCCTGGTAAATGCAAGGTGATGAACTTTGGGGATTAATAAAGGAAGGAATACTGCTCGTGGCAGTCAAACTCCAGCCACCCACATTATGGCTGCATGGAGGAGACAGAGGCAGGAGAATAGAGGAAGGGAGGGCACAGATTCAGTGAAAGGAAGCTGGCATTCTCAGAGAGAGAGAGGTGGATGCCATGTGCAAGGTATCTTGTGCCAAGGGAGCAGGGGACACACTATGCCCACTAATGGAAAAGCCTAGCATGAGGTGGTTCCAGCTGTCTCCTCCAGGTGTAAGAATTCCTACTTATTCAAACAATACTGAAGTAAATTTTGCGACTGCACAAGACAGTCCAGGGCGACGAGCACGCCACTGAAAACAGTTGTAGTGAGTCAATTCAATAAGTAGTTCAGGGATTCATTTAACCATGAGCAATGATCAGTACAGGTGGTCCTGAGAAGGAGGATTGAAGGATTATAATCTGTCACCTGGGCTAGTTTGGCTGATTACTGGTGAAGTATATGAGTGTTAAAGGTTGGAGTAATGGACAGGGTCACTTCCTTCCTCAACTCTGCTGGGAGATGAGCTGGTGGTGTTCTGCTGGGACTTCTTCTAGTTGCCTACTGCTCCTCTTAGTCCTGCTGTTCTCCAGCCTGTGTCTCATATCTCTAACTCCGGGTCTTCATGCTGCTCGAACTCTGGAACTGGCTGCAGATGGTGGGATACGGGGGGAGGGGGAAGGGGGGGGGGGGTGGCTTTGGTACTGAGATAGAGGATCGGCCATGATCTTACTGAATGTCAGAGCAGGCTCAAATGGGGAAGATGTCCTATTGCTGCTCTAATTATTCTCCTATGTTTTAGATTGACTGGGTATGCAACTTGCAGCATGAATTCTCCACATCTAGAGTCATAGAGCATGGAAGCAAACCCTTCAGCCCAGCATGTCTATGCTGATCATCAAGTACCGATTGAGACTAATCCCGTTTACCAGCACTAGCACTTGGTTCATAGTCTGCTGTGCCTTGGTGATTCAAGTGTTAGCCCTGCTGGGTGTACACTGCGGGGTGATGCCAGCCTGATGATTCTGCTACTTTTGTGGGTCTTTTTTTAATAGCGGTCAACAGGTGTGATCAGATGGTGAGTTGGTGAGGAGCAGGGAAGAGGAGGTTTGCTCTTGTTCCCCAGGATTCCTCTCTCTGGGCGGTGGCATCTGCAGAAAATGCCTGGTATCTCTGTCTCCCTGATGATGAAGAAGTTCCATGCAGTAATCAATATCAGGTGAATCTTCTCATGATCGACAATGTCACAGATTTAGGAAATGGCAAAGATCTGGGTAAATAGTGGGAACCCCTCTGGGCATCTGAGTGTAGTCAATAGCAGCCTGCTCTTGTGGGAACAACAACCTGCTGGAGGAACTCAGTGGGTTGAGCAGCATCTGTGGGAGGAAAGGAATTGTCCATGTTTTGGGTCGAAACCCTGCGTCTCCAGTCTCTTGTGTCTCTGTTGCTCTTGTGGGAAGCTAACAACACTGGCAGATTCCAGAGTGGGAGATGCAAAGTATTCCTCACTGAAATTGAAATAGGTGAAATCATCTCTGTGCAGCTACAAAGCCTGAGTGGTCTCTGTGTGGCTGCAGTGAGTAACAGATTGGGAGATGTGGAAGAGCTCGATTCCAGCTGCTTGGATAGTTCCTGTTGTGAGGAAGTTTGGAGTCAATATGACCTTGAAATTCATGGACAGAACAGTCACACAAGGAGCTTCCCACAGAATTTCACATAGCTCAGTGATGACAGCTGTGGAAAACCTGAGCCTGTGAATACATTGTTTACCAGAGGGCTCCGTGTAGGATTGAAGACACTGTGAGAATAAGCCCTGTGCAGATGGTCATGTATTTGCCTACAGGCTATAATCATGACCATCTTCAAGAAAGGAGACAACCAGCTGTGATAACTACAGATGTGTCAGCTGTCAACTTCACTTGGTGCGGCAGAAGAATGTCAGGCATGTAACGTGGAAGTGATGAAGCCAATTTCCTGATGGGTGCCATTTCACCCAGCAATGATCATTTGGGCAATCTTACTCTGGGATTCTTTCTTTAAAAAACAATGGACACTACTCCATCCAATTTATCATTTTATATGCTAACTCTTTCATCAAACTTATTATGTCACATCATCATGTCAAGCCACTGATCCTGTCCTGGTGCAGTGTCCTCCACCATCCAGTTGTGAAGCAGAGGTTATCATCTTGTAATAGTGTCAGATCAATAACCTTCTCTACTATCAAGTCACAAAAACCCAGCCACCACCAGTTATGCCTTGAAATTCCATCAAAAAGTTATCCTACAAGGCTTCAGAGAACCACCCACTGATTTCCGATCAAACAGCTTTATGTTACACAGGGCGCCGTAGAACATCCTTGGGACATTTAAATTTAAAATAATTGGCACAGTTAGCATTGATTTTTTTTTAAAAGAAGAACTTGAAGGAGATGACTTTTATCCTGCTTTTGATTGCTAGAATTGTTTCATGTGTATTTTCCCGCTCGAATCCTATATCTTTAAGTTATCATTCAAATACTGGATAGTTCTCAGTGGAATGACTTATTTTCTAATGTACAAACCACAGCAATCTTTTTATGTACTAAGCCTGAAGGTATTAAGATTTTGACTGGTGCATTTATAGAATATATGGCCTTAAGCAACAGGCGGGGACAAAAGAAGATTTGAAAACAAACTTCACACAACCTTATAGAATGAGGGTGTTTGAACAAATGCTCACTTGAACAATTTAACTCATAACCATTCACTGAAAGGAACTATTTCTATTGTTCATAGTGCACAGGAAGAAAAAAAACAGAAAAAAATGACAACCATCTTTTCTCTGCTTTCCCATTGCTTACAGCAAGAGAATTAACTCCCAACGGAATCTATTATCCTTGCTCCCCTATGGATCCAGTCTTGTTACACAACTCAGTGTTAAATCACGTTGCATGCAAGAAAATCTCAGTTTCAAACACTACTCGGTGTTGGGTGGCTGTTTGATCATTTTAACCACAGTGGTGACCAGTTCATGTGGTTGTGTCCAGTTTCCCTTATGCACTACTTCAGGACTGATCATTCCCTTGCCTGCATTTGCAAGTGAGAGATGAAGCCACTGGGTTCTCACAACAGGATCAGGAGATAAGCCCCTTGAGACACGGACAAGACCATCTGTCTTTCGTCAAAGTCGAGTTTATTGTCATATGCACAAGTGCAAAGAAAATCTTACTTACAGCAGCATCACAGGTACATTCCTGTGGACAGCTAAAGAGAATTTCATAGGAAAGAAAAAGGAGACACACACACACACACACACACACACACACACACACACACACACACACCAATAGAGGAATGGTGTTGAACTATTAAAGGAAGAACTTCAAAGATATTCAGTAGACGATGTCCAGTCACTGCAGAATAACTAGGGTTAAATGCAGTAGGAGTCTGGGACCAAGGGTCATGGTCAGAGTAGAAGGAGTAAGCCATTTTGGACTGAGATGAGGAGCACTTTTTGGAATTCTCCATTCCAGAGCGCTGTGGAGGGTCAGTCATGGAGATCGATAGATTTCTGGATATTAAGGGAATCAAGGGAGGTGGGGATAGTGCAAGAAGATGGAACTGAGGTAGAAGATCAGCTGCAATCTTGATAAATGATGGAATGGTCTCGAAGGGCCAAATGGAAGTGTGTTCTTCCAATTCTTTTTCTGTCAATGGGTCAGGAGTGTTTGGAACTCTCTCCCTCTAAGGTGAGTGGAATTAGAGTTTTTGAACATTTTTAAGGAAGACAGATAGATTACTGATAGCAATAGGATGAAGTGTTAGCAGACATATACAGGAATGCAGAGTTGAGGTTACATTTGGATCAGCATGGTTGTACTGAATGGTGGAGCAGACTCAAGGAGCTAAGTGGTCCACCCACATTTTTAGATTCATAAGTTCATATACTTTTGATTTAAATTAAACATTGGGAATGGCAAATGATCAGAGGTGAGACTAATCAAAATGGTAACATTAGCACTGATAAACAGTATAAACTGTGCAAAGGGAAATCAACATTCAGAATGGACTTGTAGATAAAGGGGTGGCGGTAAACACTACTTTGTGAAATGCATGACTGTTCTGCTTGGATGGGTTAAATGGCCTTCCTCAGTTGTAAGCAACAAGGACCTTGTTCATGTCAAGTGTCTATCACATGCATGTATGCAAATTAGCTCAACATGCAGGAGTAATATTGATCAAAAGACCACAATGAAGTAGCACAAGAACCAGTGGACACAGTGGAATAAAACATTAAACATGTATCACAACTTTACTTTAAAGGAACAGAACATCATACCAAACAAATCATTGTTTACTTCTAACTATATCTATTATTTTTAAGAAAAGGTAGTTCTATTAAACATAAAAGACACACACAATACTTAACATGCCGCCCACCGCTACTTTTGAATTTGTAGTAGCATGCCTGGCTCAGATTCCGAAGGCGCTGAGTTTGATCCCAATATTGACCCCATATGTTAGCAAGGGTACTTCATGTCAGAATAGACAGCTCTTGAATCACCCCTTTGTATTTCAACAGCCACTCAAGCCGATCAACAAAAGGCAGTCAGGTCACCACTCACTCTCACTGATGGTGCTGCACCAACAACCATACTGTCATCATATAACCTCTTCCTTTCTTCTTTTCTTCCCCCCAGGTCAGCCTGCCCCTGAGCAGAAACACTGAATTATATAACCATCTTGCTTGTTTATTTAGCTAGAGACACCTGTGCTGACATATTGGGAATCTTGCTAGCATCTACTCCCCATGTCCCTCGTGCACTAAAATAATGAGAGCAGATGCAGATTTCTTCACAATAGATAATTGACGGTGCCAGCAAACAATTTGAATTTTCAGCAGGGAACATCCCGTATTGCACATTGGCTTCAGTGGTTACAGGGGTGCAATCATCTGTATCTTCTGTCCTGAGAATGCCACATCTTTCAAAAAATCCCAGCAGTGGCTGCCACTGCCAGCACTGATTCTAAAGTACTCTCCAGCCTGTCAAAGAAGGGACACCATGATCTGGGTAATGCCTCTGCAAACCAAATAAACATATCTTTATCTATGCCTTCTGTTACTCCTTAGAAAGACCCCATGATAAAAAGGGAAGAAAGTCTTTATTAATGTAGCACCTTCCATGATATTAGGACTTCCCAAAGCATTTTTCATCTAATGAAGTATACTTTGAAGTCTAGTCATTGATGTCATGTAGGAAAGGTGGCAGTCAATTTGGACACAGTAAGCTCCCACAAATGGCAATATGAAAATGATCAGATACTCTGTTTCCTTCGAGTGAAGTTGATAAATATTGTCCAGGACACAGAAAAAAAACACCGTTGCTCTAAAAGGTGCCAGCGGGGATCTGCTACATGCACTTTAGGAGACCGGCAGACCCTCAGTTAATATCCCATTGAAAGGGTGGCACTTCTAAAATTTCCTTCAGTACTGCATTCAAAAGCTGGTCTAGATCTCCATTGTGGCATTTAACCTCACTACTTTCCAAATCTGTAACAAACATGCCAAGTGCTGAAAGAGAAGTCCCGATTGAACACGTTCTTGTGGTCCTGACCTTTTATATTGCTGTGTTGGAACCTTCACTGACCAGAGGAGTAGATCCAGTTCCATGAGATGGGGAGGGCTTCAGAAGTTACAGGCAGTTTTGTGTGGAAAGAGAAGACTTCCTTGGCCCCACCTCCTTCAATGAACAGTTACCTGATGGGACAATTATCACTGGAAGAAACTACTAAGCAGCCTAACAAATACCTTTCAAATGGAGAAATCATTAACTGCAAGAAGGAAAAGCAATCATCTTGGAAAGCTTAAAGCTAACTGAAAGAATCTGATATCAAAACAGAAAATGCTGGAAACATTCAACAGACAGCATCTGCAGTGAGAAACAGAGTTCACATTTCAGGTCCAAGACCCTCAAGATTTCCAGCATCAACATTTTTTGATTTTTGTTTGCTGAAAGAATCTGATAACTGACAGTCACTCCATAATCTGTTAGCAAACAGCAACAACTTTTATTTATAAACACCTTTAACACAGCAGCAGCTTTTATTTCGACTCTTTCAACTGGATATAATTAAACCTCTTTCCCTAAAACAGTGCATTTGCACAATGGAGATACAATCTGCAGAACAATGGCAAATTCACATGACCGTTATATTAATCAAGTTGAAACATAGAAAGTAGGAGTAGGAGTAGGCTATTCGCTCTTCGAACCTGCTCCACATTCAATATAGTCATGGCTGATCATCCAAATTCAGTCTCCTGCTCCTGTTTCCTGCCTGCATCTCTTGATCCCTCTAACCCTAAGAACAACATCTAAGTCTTTCTTGAATACTTTTAATGACTTGGCTTTAACTGCTTTCTGTGGTAGAGAATTCTGGAGGTTCACCAACCTCAACCCAGTTTTTAAGTCTTACCCTTTATCCTTAGACTATGGGAAACTTTCACAGAAAATAGATTTGATTATTGCTAAAAGGTCACAAATATGTGAACTATCTGAGCTTAAAGCACAGTGTAAATGATCTAAGTCTCCAGTAGCTTCATCATTTGATGCCAGGGCAGTTCCTTGGGCAGATAATAGCAAGTAATAGGGTTCATCAGGTGGCAGGAAACAAGATACTTGTTCACTGCCAAGTATTGTTGATCAAAATTTGTCGCAGTGCAGGTTATGCAGCTTCATAGGAAACCATTGAACATTTACAGCACAGTAAAAGGCCATTTGGCCCATTATATTCACTCTGATTGGACAAGAGATCTAATCCCACCTTCCAGAATTGGGCCAGTTCTTCATGGACATACCCAAATATTGCTTAAATGTGGTGAGGATTTCTGCCTCCACCACACTTTCAGGCAGTTTGTTCCAGACCATTACAGCCATCTAGGTGAAAAAAACTTTTCCTCAGCTTCCCTTTTATCCTCCTACCACTTTAAATTTATATCCTCTGAACCCTCTGGTAAGGGGGCCCCATAGAGTCAGAGAGCCGTATAACATGGAAACAGGCTCTTTGGCCCATCATGTCCAGGCCAACCTTTTTGCCCATCTGCACTAATCCCATTTGCCTGTATTGGGACCATATCCTTCTATGCCTTGCCTGTTTAAGTATCTATCTAAATGCCTCTTAAACACAGCAGTTGATCCCACCACCTCTTCTGGCAGCACATTCCAGATATCAACCAGTCTCCGTGTAAAAAAAACTTACCCATCAGACCCGCCTTAAAACTCCTTCCTCTTACCTTAAACCTATGCCCTCTTTTGTTACCCCAACCACGAGAAAAAAGATTTTGACCATCTATCCTATCTATGCCTCTCATAATCTTATATATTTCTATCAGGTCACCCCTCAGCCTCCTTCACTCAAGGGAAAACAAGCCCAGCCCATCCAATCTCTCCCCATAATTAAAGTCCTCCAATCCAGGAAACATCCTGGTGAATCTCCTCTGCACTCTCTCCAGTGCTGCCTGACCTGCTGACTTCCTCCAGCACATTTTGTGTATTGCTCCAGATTCCAGCATCCGCAGAATTTTTTTGTGTCTCCAGTGCAATCACATCCTTTCTATAGTGGATGGAGCAGGACAGGTGATGTTCCTAGGAGTGAACATCTCCAATAACCTGTTCTGGTCCAACCACATAGATGCCACGACCAACAAAGCTCACCAATTCTTCTACTTCCTCAGGATGCTAAAGGAATTTGGGATTCCCCCATCGACACACCAATTTTTATCAATGCATCATAGAAAACATCCTATTCACAAGAAGCTGCAGAGAGTTGTGGACACCAGCCTCCCCTCTAGGGACTCTGTCTGTATTTCTTGCTGCCTCGGTAAAGCAGCCAGCATAATCAAAGACCCCACCCACCCCAGACATTCTCTCTTCTACCCCCTCCCATCGGGCAGAAGATACAAAAGCCTGAAAGCACATACCACTGGGCTCAAGGACAGCTTCTATCCTGCTGTTATAAGACTATTGAATGGTTCCCTAGTACAAGATAGACTCTTGACCTCACAATCTACCTCATTATGCCTTGCGCCTTATTGTCTACCTGCGCTGCACTTTCTCTGTAACTGTAACACTTTATTCTATATTCTGTTATTGTTTTACCTTGTACTACCTTGATACATTGTGTAATAAATTGATCTGTATGAAAGGTATGCAAGACAAGTTTTTCACTACACCTCAGTACATGTGACAATAATAAACCAATTCCAATTCCAAAGTGTGGCAACCAGAACTGCACATAATGCAGCCTAACCAGTGTTTTGGAAAGCTGCAGCATACTCTCCCAACTCTTATATTCTTTGTCCCACCCAAGGCAAGGCAAGCTGTTGTCAGCTCCTTATCCTAACTCATGATTAGGTGTTTTTGCACCTCTTTTCCCCTCCCTTCTATCCCACCCTGGACATTCTACATAACAAACTACAGCCTCTTTTTCAGCTCTCTCCTTACAATGAAATCTGCAAGTCCCATCCTTGTAACTTCAGGTGCCTGAAACACTGATGCACCCTGGTCCCCCTGGCCCCTCGTCTCCCTGCCCCCTCACCCATCTCAGTCCTCCTCACTCTTCCATTTCAGGATAAGCGGGCTCTAGTTTGGGTCTAGGATGGGCATAGATTAGATTCTGCTGCACAAGGTGCAGGGGGATCTGAGTTTTAGTGGCCAATCTGCTTTGATGTTGTGTAAAGAGATGATTGAAGAGTGAATGGAAAATGTGAAAACTGTGATTTGGAAACTGGAAACAAAAATATTAAGAAAATGTCTGGAAGTGTTGTTGTGTTGGTGATGTTGTGGATAGTGTAGAAGTGGATAGTGTAGAAGTGGATAGTGTAGAAGTGAAGTGGATAATGTGGATTGTGTAGAAGGTTGCTGTAGGTTACAACAGGACATTGGTAGGATGCAGAGCTGGGCTGAGAAGTGGCAGATGGAGTTCAACCCGGAAAAGTGTGAAGTGATACACTTTGGGAGATTGAATTTGAAGGCAGAATACAAGGTTAATGGCAGGACTCTTAGCGATGTGGAGGAACAGAGGGATCTTGGGGTCCACATCCATAGATCCCCCAAGATTGCTGTGCAGGTCAATAAGGTTGTTTAGAAGGCACATGGTGTGTTGGCCTTCATTAGTTGGGGTATTGAGTTCAAGAGCCGTGAGGTAATGTTGCAGCTCTGTAGAACTCTGGTTAGACATCACTTGGAGTATTGTGTTCAGTTCTGGTTGCCTCATTATAGGAAGGATGTGGAAGCTTTAGAGAGGGTGTAGAGGAGATTTACCAGGATGCTGCCTGGATTGGAGAGCATGTCTTATGAGGATAGATTGAGTGAGCTAGGGCTTTTCTCTTTGGAGAGAACGAGAATGAGATGTGACTTGATAGAGTTCGACAAAATGATAAGAGGCATAGATCGAGTGGACAGTCAGAGACTTTTTCCCACGGCGAAAATGGCTACATTTGGGGGCAGAATTATAAGGTGATTGGAGGAAAGTATAAGGGGGATGTCAGAGGTAAGTTTTTTTTTCCACACAGAAAGTGGTGGGTGCATGGAACACACTGTTGTGGGGGCAGATACATTAGGGACATTTAAGAAACTCTTAGATAGCCACATGAATGATAGAGAAATGGACAGCTATGTGGGAGGGAAGGGTTAGATAGATCTTAGAGCAGGATAAAATGTCAGCACAACATCATGGGCTGAAGGGCCTGTACTGTTCTGTAATGTTCTAAGTATTTTTGGATTGGATTGGTTTATTATTGTCATGTGTTTTATTGCAATGGCAGATGCAAAGTACTTGACTGCTCAGGCAGAAACATGACTATGTTGCTTTACTTACTCCTCTGTTCTTTTGTTAATCCCTGAGTTCTGAACATATTCAGTCTGATGGTTAGAACCTTGTGGTTAAATATCTGTACAGCCTGCTTGAAGAGGTAACAGAGATGAATAGCCCACACAGGAATCCTGGTGCTCGCCATGTACAAAAGGCCGAGGGAGAAGTGGGTTTCCACAGCCAAAAGCAAACGGAAGTTCATGCTCCTTGTGGACTCCCTGATGTCATGACCTACCTTCAATTGCTGATAGATGATGCCCTGAGGCTCTTCCAAGGTCAACAACAGCAGATCCATCTGCATTCTGTTCATCAGCTGCAGATCATTCATAGGGGAATACCATTTAGTGTCATGATTTATATAAAAGGCTTGGAAGACAAGGATAAATCTCCTTGTACTTTCACATAAATCCCTGTGTTATTCACCTTCCATTTGCATGTCTAATGTAGACTCTCACGTGAAATTCTCAACTAAGTAAGGAAGCTTTAAGGTAACTATCACCACCTCTGGAACTGATGAACTGAAAGTCTTGATAACTTTACTCCTAATTGATATTGAGCATCTCACATCAGTACATGGTAGAAAATTAGGCTTTTATCTTAAGCAAAATTCATTCCTTACTTCCATTTGAGTAGAAGAGTGGAGAGGATGGCAAATAAGTGGACAGAAGATAATCAGAAGACACCATTTCCGGGACAGTGTCTAGAGAGTCTGGATTACCTAATGGGATTTAGGAAAAAAAATTCAATGCGCAATTTTGTGTTGGACCCGATACTCATTGGATGTAAGCATAGGGTTCTGTCAATTGTTAATAGACTTCAAAAAATGGAAAGTACTACAGTTCCAGGCAGCCAGTTGGGATTTCAGATGACTTGGCATCTAAAAAATTAATAGAAGAGAGCATCAAAATATTCGAGAGTCTTGTAATCTTCCACCAGATAACATGCTTAGATTTCCAGTGCAATAAAGATACAGACAGTACAGTAAAACTTCTTACATACACCATCAGACAACAAAATACCAATGAGGAAGCTACACTGATGCACAGGAGCAAAAAAGTAAAATGCTGGAGGAGCTCAGCTGGTCAACTAGCATCTACAGAGGTAAAGGGAAGGTCAACATTTTGGGTCGCGATCCTGCATCAGACCTGAATTTATCATCCATTCATAGATGCACTTAAGATACTGGTAAGCCACTGTAATGAAGAACTTCAGTCCTTGTAGAAAAAGTTATTCAATTATGCCATCAGACACAGAGAATGGTGATTTTGATCAATTTGAATTGAGAATATCTTTCTTCTTTGTTCTTAACTGCAATATGAAATATTTGTGACATCCATTTCCAAAATTGTTTCTGGTACTTGAAGATAAGTAGTTTGGAAGAAATACAAGTTCTGGGACATTTGGAGATTTTGTGCTCTGGGGTTAAAATAACTTTAACAGTAATCTGCATATTTTTAGTGTCGTTAATGTAGAAACACATCCCAATGTGCTGCACACGAGTGGTGTCAATCAAGACTTGAATTGAACCACATATTAGTACCACAGTAGTGTAGCAGTTAGTGTAATGCTATTACAGCACCAGCAACCCAGGTTCAATTCCGGCTGCTGTCTGTAAGGAGTTTGTACGTTCTCCCCATGTCTGCATGGGTTTTCTCTGGATGCTCCGGTTTCCTCCCACATTCCAAAGACGTATGGGTTAGGAAGTTGTGGGCATGCTATGTTGGTGCCGGAAGCATAGAGAGACTTGCAGGCTGCCCCCAGAACATTCTACGCAAAAGATGCCTTATCAATAACCCAAGCTTGGTCAAAGATTTTAAGAGCATCTTAGAGGATGCGAGAGCGGCAGAGTGGCAGAAAGGTTTATGGAGGAAAGTCTTGAGATAAGGATGAGGCAGTCGGAACAACAGTTGTCAATTGCACAGGGATTGAACCGCCAATAACAAAAAAAGGCCAGAAAGAATTTGGAGTGCACTGCCTGTGCCAGTGATTCAATAGTAGCTCTGAGAAGGGAACTAGATAAATACTTGAAGAAAATAATTGCAGGGATGGGGGAAGAAACACAATGAGACTAAGTGAGTTTCCTTAAATAAAATCCAGCACAGAGTCATTGGGCCGAAGGGCTGTATTATTCTGTAATTCAATGTACTTTTTCTTTATATGCTTTCACCTCCTGTAGTGACAGACAAAAGCTGTGCTCTTTGGGAGATTTTCCTGAAATTGTATGGCAAGTGTAGCACTTTTTTTGATTAACACTCTGATGCATTGTGGTCTTTATCCACTTTAAATTTGTGTCCCAATCACATATGGTCTAAATAATTCTTGCTGTGCTTTCCAACTCATGCTGGTGTCCCTTAACAAGTGATATCTGCTTTTAGCCATTCACACACATGCAGACACAGATACACATACAGTCAAACTCACACACACAGTCAGACACAGACACACACACACACACATTCTACATTGTTTAGTAAAAGAACATTTTCATTAATTTTATAAAGCACCTCAGTTGGCGTCACTTCTAGACACCACATAATGCTCACATGCTCTTTGTGTTCTCACCATGTGATTTAACGACCGCTTAGGTTGCAGCCTTTGGCTAGCCTTTGTAACTGTTGTATTCCTTGTAAAAATAAGTGACAGTGTCTCCTGAGCTGGTTAAACTCTGTGCTCGAAGATGACACAAAAATTAAAGGTTGTTGAATCAGCCAAAGCTCTATAATTAAGTCAAGTATGGCTGGTCTAGTTTTATATTTCAAAGGAAAGAAAAGGATTCCTAACGGGCTGTGTATTTGAATGTAAAGAACTTTACAGTCACTGGCAAATTATAACATTTCAAATGAAAATAAAAATACTTTAAAAAACAAGATACATGAGGATTCTGTGATAGATGTTGGGTAAAACTTCCATCATTGTGCAAAGGAGCAGTTTTTTTTGCAATGAATTTGGCCTTTTGGGAGGGGGCAGTGGGGTTTTGGCAGACCCATAGGAATATTAGAGGATTATTAGAATTTCAAGGGACATGAGGTTTTGGGCTTTCGGTGTTATTTGGGGGATTAGTATGACTTTGTGAATCTTACTGAGCTTTGAGGGCTTTGAGAAATTAGTATGGTTTTCAGGGCTTCATGGGATCAGTATTGTTTTGAACATCAGTCGGAGGGATTCAGTAGGGTCTCGCTGGTTAGTGAGGTTTTAGACAAGGTTGCCAGTGTTGGATGATTTTGAGGGATCAGTGGAGAATTGGAGGTATCAGTGGTGGTTTGAAGGATCAAAGAAGGTTTTGGTGATCGATAGGTTCTGATGAATCAATGGGGCAATGGGAGATCAATGGGTTTTGAGACACCAAGGGAGTTTGGAGGGATTAGAGATGTTTTTAGGGTATCGGCAGAGTTTTGGGGTATAAAGTGGATTTGTGGGATTAGTTAATTTGCATTAATCTTGGAATAAGTAGAGATTTGAGGGAATTAGTGGGTTTTGTAGTAACCTATAGGGTGTAGTGGCTCGGTGAGATTGGGGAATTAACTGGAGTTTGTTGGGCTATTAGGGGATTATTAAAATTTTGAGGGGTTCATTGGGTTCTGTGTGGGATAAGTAGGATTTTATGTACATAAGTAGGTTTTTTGAAGATTAGTGGGGGTTAGTGTGGGGGTGGAATTGGGTCTGTCTGGATTGGTAAAGTTTTGTGTGGCTGTTTAAAAGAAGCAATGGCATTATTTTGAATGAACCATTATCAGTTCATAAGAGGATGAATTTTGAAACTGGGCAAAAAGCCAACAAAAAGCTGACTGCTGAGCAAAATCATTAAAATTTCAGACTGATTAAATACCTCTGATCGTGATTAATATTTTGAAATATGTTGCTTCTTAAAACTCACCAACCAGATGCTTCAATTCTAGCATCAACTGACTGGAAGTGAAGTGAAGATCAGCCAGAACTGTTCAGGCCAACAGATTGTGATTTAAATCCTCTGTCCATGACATAGCAGGAGGTTGGACAAGGGATGGCAGTCCCCCTGAGCACCCTGCCATTTAATTTTTTTGGTAAACACCACCCACCCGTGATTCCCTATCCTCCAACCATACCCGGGAAATCTAAACTCCAAAATTACCTTAAAGCTACCAATCTTCATTGACAGCCATGCTTGGAGCTGTCCCTAATTTTCCTGCCCAGATCGCTGATCTCAAAGACCAGACTGACTTGAGGGCTGTTTCGACTAATTCATTCCAGATCACCATGGCTTGGATCTGTCTCTAATATTTCTGGCTGTATCACGGACTGTAAGTTCTGCTTAGGTCAGACCAACCCTGAACTGTCTCAGACCATTACTTTGACTTGGATCAGGAAATTCAAGTCCTCACAGGGTTGGACAAGAGCAGAACAGTGTGTGTGCTCTTCATATCTTGCAATGGAAGCAACAATAATACCTGCCCTTACCTACTGGAGTATCATGCTCAAAATGAAAAAAAACATACCTTTAAAAATTAATTCTTATGAGATTAAAAATCTTGGTTAGACCACACTTGGAGTATTGTGTGTAGTCTGGTCACCCCATTACAGGAGGCTTTGAAGAGGGTGCAGAAGAGGTATACCAGGATGCTGCCTGGATTAGAGGGTATTAGATATAAGGGGAGGTCTGACAAACTTGGATTGTTTTCTCTGGAGCGTTGGATGCTGAGGGGAGACCTGATAGCGGTTTATGAAATTATGAGAGGCATAGATAGGGTAGACAGAATCTTTCCCCCCACCCCCAACCAAGGTGGAAAGGTCAAATACTAGAGGGCATAGTTTATGGTTAGAGGGGGAAAGTTTAAAGGAGATTTATGAGGCAAGCTTTTTCTTTTACACAGAGAGTGACAGGTGCCTGGAATGCACTGCCAGTCCTGGTGGTTGAATCAAATATGATAGTGTTGTTTAAGAGGCGTTTTGATAGGTACATGAATATGTAGGAAATGGAGAAATATGGATTATGTACAGGCAGAAGGGATTAGTTTAATTTGGCATCATGTTCGGCACAGAAATCATGATCTAAAGGGCCTGTTCCTGTGCTGTATTGTTCTATGTTCTATATATGGTCCAAGGAGCATTAAAATTATGCTAAATCCTGTAAGAACAATAGGGCTGGTTTATTATCAATGAAGTGAATGGAACAAATGGATATCACTTCATTAATTACCTCCCTCTTCTAAAAACTACAAGAATAGAAAATATTGTGGTGAAAGTTGGAGAGGACATATCTAACATGTGTATGACAATGGTCTACCGGTTGGAAAGTTGTCTCCGATCACATGTTTTGAAGTTAATGGAATGGAATTTCAGAAGCAGAATACAACGTCTGTACGCAAGTATTGACCTGATTATTTAAAGTAAGTTAATACCTCCACTAATATTAGCCTGGTAGCATTGTCCAAGTTAGTTTTATAGTCATTCAAGTAAATAATTTACGGAACTTAACAATAGTGGAAAAAAATGTCACTGGAGTGAAGGGAAATGGTTGTGTTTCTACTGGTGGGAGTATGGGGTGGGAGATAGGAGAAACAGTTGGATAAATGTTCTCAGCAAGTCATCACAATCTCATCAGGTTACCACACAATTATACCTGCATATTAATAGTACTTGGTGCTCTGGTAAGACATTAATGCACCAAGACTGGAGCTTGCTACCGAGTAGAATGGAACCTTGGGTCAGTGGGAAAGCAAATACGGTCACTGAGTCATCAAACTGTCACAGCTCACAACAAGTAAGTATTAGTTTTCCTGAGAATCAAAAATATTTTGCCATCTCTTTCAAATTATTATATTGGTTTCCTTCGTGTTACTCCCTGAGTAGTAGAATGTGTTAAGATCTACTGCATCCTCTCACATCCTGAGGATACCACACCACAATGATACAATGTTTGATCAAACAAATATACAGAAAGGGCAAATGAAAGGTAAATGTCAGAACGTCATCTCAGCTGGGGATGGGATTGCGAGTGGCAGGGAGTGGTTTGAGGTACAGGATGGTGATTGAGGTACAAGGTGAGGTGGAAGTGGGGGAGGGAAGGGTTAAGGGAAGAGGGGAGTTTTTTTTTATAAAAGATGTGATGACAGACATGGAAGTGGATTATCCATGTTCTTCCTTATCAGATGGTAAGTCGATGGTTCAGAAGATGCTGAGGCACAGCAAATAAAACCTGTTTAAAAAAGCCATGTGTTTGTAAAACAAGTAACAAACTTTATGTACCTGCATTACCTAGATATAACTTAATCTATTTTCATTCCAATAACCAGGCAACGGAATGTATGGCTTTAACAAGATAATGGTATGCTTGTAGTCATCACTGTGGGAGCACTAATGAGCAAATGTCTTTGTTCTGTGGTATTAGAGGACAATAGTCAACAGAATCATTACACTCTGCCATCATTTACTTAAGACAGCATTTGCAGTAATTACATAGCTGAAGCACCAGGGAAATCATTTTTATGTCACATAACCACATTTTAACTGTCTCAGTTAAATGTTTAGTCCAAGTGCCATAAAATCATAAATTCTTCCTTTCATAACAAATCTCCCTTCACTTTTCTGCTGATAAACAGACAGGTAAACTATTGCGTACTCAGCCTCATTGGGCTTGTGCTGTGAAAGCCACTGTTCAGTCCAAAAGTTATGTCTCAGGAGAGATCCTCTTCACAGATAAATAAAGAAACATTTGCATTAATGAAATCAGAATATTCCTTCATGCTTTACAGTTATTCAAGCAGTTTAGTAGTATAGTGACTATACTAATGTTGACAAATAAGGTAGTCAATTTGCGCAGAGCATGATTAAGGTGTTGTGATAATGACATTATCTAATGATAATGGACTAATGATAGTGCCTTGTTTGATGCTGGTTGAAGAACAGACCGGTGGTTCACCGGTAAGAACTCATTTTGTTCCATTTTGAAATAGTGTGATGGAATCTTTTACGTTAGCCTGAACAAGGCTTTGATTGAAGCCTTACCCAAAGGCAATGTGTAGGCCTCCCTCAATGCTGCTCGGAAATGTCAGCCTCATACTTGCACTCATGTTCCTTGAGAGAGAGGTTCAGATCCACAAATTACTGAAGACGAGAACATTTTTTCCCTATTTATTACTTGTGCTGGAGACATGCACGTGATGTTTACATGCACGTGATGTTTACTGCTGATCAGGAAAACATTACGGTAATACTCAGAAAGGGTATCCTGGAAGGATTGGCCAATGACTTTACATAGGTAGAACTTAGAAATAAGATGGAGATAATCACTTTGATGGGGTTATACCAGAGGCTTCCTTATAGTCAGAGGCAATTAGAACACATGTGTGGGTAAATTGCAGAAGGGTATATAATAATATGGGAATAGTGGTGGGGGATTTTAACTTTCCTAATATTGACTGGGATTGCCTTAGTGTAAGAGGCTTAGATGGGATGAAATTCATAAATAGTAAACATGAGGGTTTTTACAGCAGTATGTGGTGAATCCTACTGGGGATAGGGATGTACTCAATCTTATTTCAGGTAATGAGGATGGGCAAGTGGTGGAATTGTCGGTGGAGGAACTTTTGGGAACAATGACCATAATTCGATTCGTTTTAAGGTAGTCACGGAAAAAGTTAAGGTTGGACCTAGAGTTAAATTGGGGGAAGGTTAATTTCCAAAGAAAGAGATAGAACCTGGTGAAAGTAGACTGGGAGCAGCTGCTAGAGGGAAAAACAACATCTGATAAGTGGGAGGCATTTAAAGGCGAGATAATAAGAGTTCAGACTCATCATGTCCCTACAAGGGTAAGAAGCAAAGATAGTAAGATTAGGGAGCCTTGGTTAAGCAAGGATATTGAAAGTTTGATCAGAAATAAGAAGGAAGCATATGTCAGGCATTTGGATTCAAATGGGTCCTTGAGGTTTACAGGGGATGCAAGAGAGAACTTAAGAAAGTTAGGAAGGCAAAAAGGGAGCATGAAATGGCTTTGGAAAGTAGGATTAAGGACAATCATGAAAAACATTATATTATAAGCAAGAGGGTAGCTAGGGGAAGAGTGGGTTCCTTCAGTGACCAAAAGGGGAATCTATACGAGGATCCAGTGGATATGATTGGAGTCCTAAATGAATATTTCTCATTGTTATCCACCAGATGTGGAGGATGGAGAGTTAGGGGAGGGATACGCTGATGGAATATGTTTGCATCGGGAAGGAGGAAGTGTTAAAGGTATTGGCACACATTAAGGTGGATAGATCACTAGGGCCTGATGGGATCTATCCCAGGATGCTATGGGAAATAAGGGAATAGCTAGAGAGGTGGAGAGAGTCAACAGCTTCAAATTCCTGGGTGTTAACACCTTGGATGACCTCTCCTGGGCTCAGCACATAGATGCAATCATGAAGAAGGTGTGCCAGCACCTTTACTTTCTCAGAAGCTTAAGGAGATTTGACATGTCACCAGATACTCCAACAAACTTCTACAGATGCACTGTTGAAAGTATCCTGACTGGCTGCATTATGACCTGGTGCAGCAATTCCAACACACCAGAACACAAGAGGCTACAGCGATCACAGCCTGGTCCACCACAGGCATAGCCTTCTCCACCATTGACAGCATCTACAGGAGATTTCCTACAGCAATTAGTTTCTTAAACTGACCTGCACAATCCTAATCTTACCTCAGCAACGGAACATTATGGACCACCTCTGGCACAACTATGGACTTGCACTGATTTTGCACTAATGTCTTGTTTTGCAGCCTTTTTTGTTCTTCACTGTCTTGTACAATTTATGCATAATTTATGTATAAGATAGGATCTCTTTATTAGTCACATGTACATCAAAACACACAGTGAAATGCATTTTTTGCGTAGAGTATTCTGGGGGCAGCCTGCAAGTGTCGCTACGCTTCCGGCATCAACATAGCATGCCCACTACTTCCTAACCCGTACATCTTTGGAATGTAGGAGGAAACCGGAGCACCCGGAGGAAACCCACGCAGACATGGGGAGAACGTACAAACTCCTTACAGACAGTGACTGGAATTGAACCTGGGTTGCTGGCACTGTAATAGCGTTACGCTAACTGCTACACTACCGTGCCAACTTATCTTCTATGCATGTTGTCTGTACCTACATGCCTGCGATGGTGCTGCAAGCAAGTTTGTTATTGTACCTGTACCTCATCGTACTTGTGCATGTGACAATAAACTTGACTTGAGATGGCTGACAGGGCATATACAGTAACTGGCAGGGAACTTAGGAGTATTGGTATACAGACAGACCTTGGGGTGCGTGTTCAAAATGGTGACACAGGTGGATAGGGTAGTGAAGAAGGCACTTGGCATGCTTGCCTTCACAGGTTGAAGCATTGAATATAAGAGTTGGGATGTCATGTGGCAGTTGTACAATACATTGCTTAGAGCACATTTGGACCATTGTGTACAATTCTGGTCACTGTACTACAGGAAGGATGTGGCAGCAGTAGGAGTGCAGGATAAATTTGCCGGGGTGTTGCCTAGAATGGAAGGCTTTGGTTATAAAGAAAGATTGAATAGGCAGGGATTGTTCTCACTGAGCGTAGGAGGTTGAGTGGTAACGTGAAAGGGTGGATCGTCAGAGTCTTTATCCCAGGGTAGGAGAATCTAAAACTAAAGGTCATAGGTTTAAGTTGAGAGGCAATAAATTCAAAGGAGGTCTGAGGGGTAAGTTTTTCCACACAGAGGGTGGTGGTTAAATTGAATGAGCTGCCACAGGGGGTGGTAGAGCCAGAAACAATTACAAGTATGAGGTCAGGTACTTGGAAAGGAAAGGAGTAGAGGGATATGGACCTAATGCAGGCAAAGGGGATTAGTGTAAGTAGGCATCACAGTTGGCATGGATGAGCTGGGCCAAAGAGCTGAGGAAGAGGGACAACATGAATTATGGAAGCAATTCTAGACTTAAGTATTTGTCCAGATAAATGTACTGCATCCAACAGTAAAATTATTACATTTGAGGCTGATCATGTGGCCATATTTATAGACACATAGGTATCTAGGAGGATTATAAGGTGCGATAGGGAGGGGCAAGTTTGCAGAGGGATTTAAAAACAAGAACAAGATTTTCAAAATAAAGTTGTTGCTTAACAGGGAACCCTGGGAGAATATAAATTATGTATCAACAGAAGTTGGAGTGAATTAGGACGTGGCTAATAGAAATGATGAAGAGTCAGACGAGGAAGGTCAGCCAGGTATGTGTTGGAATTATCAAGCCTAGAGGTAAGAAAGTTAAATTTGAGGGCTTCAGCAGCATAAGTGAGGCAGTGGTATAATCTGGAAATGTCACAGTGGTGGAAATAGACCATCTTATGGAAATATCATCCGGTATTTTTCCACAGGCTCAAATATAACACCGACATTGTGAAGAGTGTGGTTCTGTATCAGTCATTTGTCAGGGAGAAGGGTGAGGTTGGTGATTAGGGAACAGAGTACTGAATACATTGCTTTGGTCTTTCCAGTAATTAGTCAGAGGAAGAACACAGTCTGACAATTTAGGGACAGTGGAGGGGGTGAAGAGGAGTGTAGGTGGGGTATTTCTGGGTGAACAGTGTTGCCAAGGAACAAAGTGTTGCTGAGAAAAAGGAGGGAACCAAAGATAGATTCTTTGGTGCAGCAGAGATAATACTGCATGTTTAGCTATGCAGCTGTTGCGAACAAATCTCTGGCCACAAGTGAGAAAAAGAAGAAAATCAAGAGCTCACGTAAAACACAAAATCCAAGTATCAGAAAGAACAGAAAAGATTAAACTTATTGACTTGCACAAAGTGGTGATTTACAAAAGCCAATTAGTTGACATTTTGGGTCAAGACCCTTCATCAGGACTCAAATCAAAAAGGGTCTTGACGCAAGACGTTGACTGTTTATTTCCCTCCATAGATGATGCTGGACCTGCTGAGTTCCTCCAGCATTTTGTGTGTGTTGCTCCAGATTTCCAGCATCTGCAGAATCTCTGTGTCTCCGGAGGTCAGGATCAAACCCAGGTCCATGGAGTTGTAGGCAGCAACATTAACTGGTGCACACACAGGTAACAACAGGTTCATTTGCTATCCCTGGATTGTGCATTGTTTTAGCACAACATAATTTCTGTAGTAAAACAGAAAATGCTGGAAAAACTCAGCTGGTCAGGCAGCATCTGTGGAAAGAGAAACAATCTTTTTTGTAGCATGTAATATTATTTAGTAGCATTTTAAGAATTGTAGAGTATGGCCAACTGTTCACTACATGTTGCTACAGTGTTTCGGTACAAAATCTTCCAGAAAAGAATCCACTGTAGGAAATGTTACTTTGCACAATATAAACTCCCTTATAGATAAAGGATCTTTGTACTAATTGCTGATTATCCTCCAGTATCAGAAATATAACTCAGGTATGGTAAGAGGCATTGACTTGGGACTCGAACAGGTAAACAAAACATTTTGTACAGCTGTACCCCACCCTTGACCTGTCAGTATCTTGGTAGCCACTTCAGACAAGGAGTGCTTAACCCTACATGTCAATGTCTTTTGCCCTGAGCACAAAGTGCCTTCCTAGTGCCAGTGGAAAGGGAAATGAAAACGAGCACACATAATACATCAGGAGACAGAGTAACAAACCACAAGCACAGAAGGAAGTCTACATAAATGAGCAACTTTGAAGAAGATAAGGTAAGAGTGGCACTTTTTTAAAAAGGAAAGTAAGTCATGTAACACACCTTCCAAGACTATAGCTGTTTACAATCTGCTAACACCTGGATTGAGTTAGCATACAAAAGAATTTCACACCAACGTATTGACCAATTGGTTTCACTGTAAAATGATAGGAAAAGTTTGAAATCTCAGGCGAAAGAAAGAGTTCTTCAAGTGAAATACCATCAAACTGAATGTGATCATTCCGGAACAGATTCCAAGCCAAGCGTGTCTGACTGTTAACAAGGGATATGATTCCATGTACTATAAACATATTGCAGGGTAAGATGGGATCTTAAATCAGATTAACACCTTTTTACAGAAAAAATACTTTGTTCATAAGATATGTAGTAAATACATTGGGGACATCATTTCTCCACATTCATTGTTCCATCAGTTCAATACATTTCCTTACAATGCAGCATTCAGGTTTTCTCCTTAAACCATGCATCCGTGATGCATTTGAGATGCTGTTACACAGTGCCCAATCCTTTAGTTTCCAATGGTGGCAGGACCCTAGACTGTGGTCCTTCACCACAGAACCTACAGCAAGCTTCGGTTCATCCCTCAGCAGATACTCCTGCACCTTGGAATGTGCCACTTAGCAGCATTCATTTGCAGACCTTTCCTTATTCTGGAAGACCGACAAGTTTTGGGTCGACCAAAGTGTGTCTTTCACCAAGTTGATGATCTTCTAGCAGCAGTATCTGTTCCCAGAAGGAGCCTGTAGAAGACCTGTGTTACCCAGCTGCTTGGGATGGACCTTGACAAGGAACGCTACATCCCTTTCCAGATCTTCTTGGCAAATGCTTAGAAAACAAGAAGATGGACGATTGTCTTATCTCTACTGCAGCCACCTCGAGGGCAGTGTGTGGTGAGTGTGAGATTCCGGCCATGCACGAAAAATGTTATGGGGTAGGCTCTTCTCACCACCAGCCAAGCAAGGTCTTTGTGCTTCTTTGTGAGTTCTGATGAAGGGGCATTCTACAAAATGATTTTGACAGTCTGCTTGGAGAACTATCCTATGAGATCCATCGCCTTCTTCTCCAACAGAGCCTCCAGGAGATTCTATGTCTACCACTGCCTGATGTACTTGTGGTCAAAGGTGTTTGCCCTCAGAAACTGTTGTGCCAAGGACAGATGGTGCATCAAAGTCCAGCTGCATGGAACATTGCATGGCAATGAGACCAGCCCATCCTTTGCAACACCAGCGAGAGGTAGAACCTCAGCACATTGTGACACTTGGTGTTTGTGTACTCAGGCTTTACACACAGCTTGATGCAGCCACACACAGGTTGATACATCCCAAAGTAACAGGAGGGGCTCCTAAACCTAACAATGAAGGAGAGAAGGTCCTCATTTCCATTTTAAAGTTTCCTCTGTATGCCATCAATGGTTTGAAGAAATAACCAGTTCCCATGCATGGAAACTCCTTTGAGAAATGTTCTTATTGATGTTTGATAAAAGTAGCCTTGGAAGAATGGATAACACTAGCCCTTTTGCCCTCCCCTGTGGCCTCCTCCCCCTCCACACCTTGTGTGAATGGTCACTGCAGGTGTTAGTATATTGAAGGTGTGCTTTCCATCAGGACCATGACAGATTAGTTTTTGTAGAGATTACCCAGGTACAGAGAGGCATGACTACCTGTATAGGCATGAAAGCACATGATTAACATATCACTATTTACCAACTAATGCATGCATGACAAAAGAACTTTAAAGCTTATTGTTAATGCTAATGGATTGATTGTACCCCATGTTAAATTGAAAATGAAATTTCTAGCTATGAATTTCCTCCATCATGTAAAGTGTGTCACTTTCAGTTGAAACTAAGTCCAGATCAAGACCTTTCCCTTGTGTTGTGAGAAGATATACCCTTGCAGTTTTTGTTACTTCAAATGATTTAGTCACAGCATGTTCTTTTACTATAAACACAATATATCCAATTTGTTAGATGCAAAAGACAGCAATATAGTGTATCCTTCAGAAAAAACTCAAAGCTTTTCACATTTAATCAATTATCTTAAAGAAGTACTTTTCTACTCTGAATAATGTCTCATTTATTAATGAGATTATTGACCAGTTCATCTTTTGTTATGAGCATTACTAACCAGAATACAGAACTCTTCAGTTTTTCAAATGCATGAAGGTTTTACTGTTCATCTGAAGCAACAGATGGAGAAGCTCTAAAAGATAGCACCTCTGACAGTAGAATACTCCCTTAGCACTCTGCTGAAGTATCTGCCTAAATTATAGACTAGAACTGCTGAACGTGAATACCCAGTGTGCATTATATCAGGAAATTATGGTTTGTTCCATGGGATTTTATGGCCATAATGTGTGAAACCTTTATACCCAGATCCTTAATATCAGATGTTGAGGCTTGGAACTCACAGAGAAGGAGAACAATCACTAGCGCAAATATATCTGATAACATGTATATTAAAAGTAACGTAGCATCTGGTTCATTAAATCTAAACTTGTTTCCTACACAGTAAATTGAACATACCATTCAGTAATAACCTCTGAAAGGAAATTAGATACATTTTTGAAAAGGAAAATCTAACAGGGGAACAGGAAAAGTGCAATGGCAAAAATTTGGATAGTTCTTCCCAAGACTAAGCACAAATTTAATAGTTTGAATGGCTTCCTTCTGATTTAACTATTACATCTAATCAGGAATTGTTAACATGTACATTAATCTGATTTCCTGTTTATTATACAGTCTGGAGATTAAATCTATGATAACAGCATTTATGTTAAATCTAGCCTGGTATCTTGAAATTATGAACAAATGGTATACCGTAACACACACATGATGAAGTTATTTTCCCCCAATTTTCAATTTTTCTTTCACTTCCTTTACTGAAAGTGTTGCATTTTGCTGGTCAAAGGTTCTATGTGAGACAACAGTTTCAAGTAGCTAACTCAATTAAGATAGTTATTAGTCACAATTTACTTCCACATATAAATCTAGCTGGTCATAGAATCATGGAGTCATACAACACGGAAACAGGCCCTTTGGCCCAAGTGGTCCATGCTGACCAAGATGCCCCATCCAACGGGACGTTTGGCAGCATTTGACCCACAGCCTTCTAACCCTTTCCTATCCATGTACCTGTCCAACTGTGCTTTAAAAATTGTTATTGTATCTGCCTCAACCACTTCCTCTGGAAGCTCATTCCACATGGATACAACCCTTTGGGTAAAAATGTTGCCCCTTGTTCCTCTTAAATCTTTCCCCTCTCTCCTTAAACCTATGCCTTTTTGTTTTTGATACCCTAACTCTGGGAAAAGGACTGAGTGCATTCATGCCCCTCATGATTTTATACACCTCTATAATATCACCTCTCAGTCTCCTATGCTGTAAAGAATAAAGTTCTAGCCTGTCCAACCTCTCCCTATAACTCAGTCCCTCAAATCTTGGCAGCATCTTTGTAATTCTTCATCCTTGCAGTGAGTAAAGGGGCTATATCTGGTCCCAGACCATTCTATCAGAGAACCACACAGAAGCATTCAACAGTAGAATTTATTAATTCTTGATCTGAACTCCCTCACTCCCCCTGCATCCCATTTTCCACAGATGCCTTACTGCTATCTGAACTGGGATTTATAGATGTGGGATTAAAGTATCATGAAAAATAGCACCCAGACTACATTCAGACACGAGCTCCTAAATGATAAATTACATTCATGCTACAAAAGTACTAGACAATAACCATCTCCAACAAGAGAGAGCTTAACCATTACTCTTGATATTCAAAGGGATTGCCAAGTCTCCCACCAAAAATGTCCATAAAATCAAATGCATCAACCACATGAATACTGTGAATACAAGAACATATCAGAGGTGGGTATCCTGTGGTAAATGACTCACCTTCCAACATCCCAACAACTCTCAACCACATGCAGAGTACAAATCAGGAGCATAATGGCACACTCTCCACTTGTCTGGATGAATGCAGCTCCACTTGTCCAGATAAGAAGTTTGATACCATCCAGGTGAAGGCAGACAACCTGACTGGTGGATATGAATATTTGGGTACACAGAGCAAAAAGCAAGCTGCTAGAATAACTCAATGGATTCAAGCAGCTTCTGTGGAGGCAAAAGGATGGTCAGCGTTTTGAGCTGAGACCCTTCATCAGAACTGAGAGCGTGGAGAGAGCATAGCCAGTATATAGAAGTGACAGAGAGGGGTGAGAGAGAGGCTGTTAGGTGAGAGGTGGAACCAGATAAGGGAGGGATCATGGGCAGATGGATCCAGGTGGAAAAAAGGATGGCATTCAATGATCCTCCACAGGAGCTGCTTAGCCTACTGAGTTATTCCAGCAACTTGTTTTTTGCTCTTTGAGCAAAATCTAATTTATCATAAGGTAAAAGAATAGAATTAGGCCATTCGGCCCATCGAGTCTGCTCTGCCATTTGATCATGGCTGATTTAGTTTTCCCTCTCAACCCCATTCTCCTGCGTTCTCCTCATAACCTTTGATGCCCTTACTAATCAAGAACCTATCAATCTTTGCTTTAAATAGACCCAATGACTTGGCCTCCACAGCTGTCTGTGGCAACGAATTCCACGGATTCACCACCCTCTGGTGAAAGAAATTCCTCCTCATCTCTGTTCTGAAGGAAGGTCCTTCTATTCTGAGGCTGTGCCCTTTGGTCCTAGACTCTCCCACTACTGGAAACATCCTCTCCACGTCCACTCTATCCAGGCCTTTCAATATCTGGTAGGTTTCAATGAGATCCCCCCGCTCATCCTTCTAAACTCCAGTGAGTACAGGCCCAGAGCTCAAGGTTAACCCTTTCATTCCCGAGATTATTCTTGTAAACCTCCTCTGGACTCTCTCCAACGCTAGTATATCTTTCCTTAGATGTGGGGCCCAAAACTACTCACAATACTCCAAATGTGGTCTGACTAACACCTTATAAAACCTTAGCATTACATCCTTGCTTTTATATTCTAATCCTCTTGAAATAAATGCTAACATTGCATTTGCCTTCCTTACTACTGACTCGACCTGCAAGTTAACCTTTAGGGAATCCTGCACTAGGACTCCCAAGTCTCTTTGCACCTCCGATTTCTGAATTTACTCCCTGTTTAGAAAATAGTCCATGCCTTTATTCCTTCCACCAAAGTGCATGACCATACACTTCTCTACACTGTATTCCATCTGCCACTTCTTTGTCCATTCTCTCAACCTGTCCAAGTCCTTCTGCAGACTCCCTGCTTCCTCAACACTACCTACCCCTCCACCTATCTTTGTATCATCCGCAAACTTGGCCACAAAGCCATCAATTCTGTCATCCAGATCATTAACATGTAATGTGAAAAGTAGCGGACCCAACACCGACCCCTGCGGAACACCACTTGTCACCGGCAGCCAACCAGAAAAGGCCCCCTTTATTCCCACTCTTTGCCTTCTGCCAGTCAGCCAATCGTTTATCATTTAGCATCAGGAGGTTTTTGCTTCAGATTCCAGCATTTACAGTCTCTTGTGTCTCCAGTTAGGCATCCACCTCCCTAAGTATTCATTCCCGCCACCACCAGCTACAGTGCATACCATCTACAAAATGTACCACAGTTATTTGCTTGAGCTCTTCTCATAGTACCTCCCAAACCACAATCTCCACCATCAGGAAGGACTAGGGCTTCAGGCACATGGGAACAGTATGCTCACCTTCAGGAGCAAGTTCCTCTCAAGTTGCATAGCATTCAGACATGGAAATATACTGATGTTCCTTCACACTGTTGCTGGGTTGAAATCCTGGAATCATCCTCAACAGCACAATGGGAGTACATTCACCAAAAGGACAAGGAGGCACCTCACTATCACCTTCCCAAGGGCAATTAAGGATGGGCAATAAATGGTAGCCTACAAACAATGTCCAGATTCAAAAATAAACAGCAAATGAAAGATGAATTATACCAGTGAAGTCCTTTGACACCTTTCAGGATTTTTCTGCAACTCCAATCAACTGGCTGCTGTTAATTATGATTGCCATTTACACCAATGGTAACTTTGATAGGGTGGTTTTGGTTTTTACTTGTTTGAACCAAATCCGAGCACTGGTGGATTAGATGTCACCAGCATTTTTAATAAACCGCATATGTGATATTATGTTGCTTGGGTTCAATGCTAATGCAGTAGGTACTCAACACAGGATACTTAGGGACACTGTAGGATGGCAGGTGCAAGCAATGGAAATAATAACAGTGAGCAGAGTAAAGTTTACTTTAGTGTCATGCTGGTTGGAATCATGTTACCAGGATGGTTTCTTAGCGAGATCTTCTCTGTACCTAAATATTTTCGATTTTAGTAGAAATATCCACAATTTCCCATTTGGTGTAGTAATGAGCATAAAAAGTCAAATGTTCCTTCAGATATGTAAATCAGAAACAGATTTATTATCACTGACATATGACGTGAAATTTGTTGTTTTGTGGCAGCAGTACAGTGTAAAGACATAAAAATCTATAAATTACAAAAATAAGTAAGCAGTGCAAAAAAAAGGAATAATGAGGGAGTGTTTATGGGTTCATGAATCATTCAGAAATTTGATGGCAGAGGGGAAGAAGCTGTTCCTGAGTCATTGAGTCTGGGCAGTATTCAACATGCTCAGAAACCTATCACAATGTGCAAGAGTCACCAAACTACTGTCAAACTCTGCTGGTAGAATTTCTGTTTGCCTGAAATAAAACGTGTACTTGCCTCCTGCAGGGCCACAAATCCTTTATCTAAATCCAGAAATCTTAAGCACAGCAATCAAGGCTTTGGGACTCACAACTGATTGCAGCATTTAGCTAGATAAACATGGGTAACATGCAGCATTGGTAACAAAAGCATCCACAAGTTCTTCTGTATTGGTGTTCAGTAAGGTAGGGGACCAGGAGAAAGCCTCAAAACAAACATTTTTTTATTGAAAGTAAACAATACCTAGAATCAGGTTTATTATCACCGACTTATATGTCATGGAATTTGTTGTTTTGCAGCAACAGTACAGTGCAAAGACAAAAAAAACTATAAATTACCAACTAATTAAATAGTGCAAAAATATGGAATAATGAAGTTATAATGGGTTCATGGACTGTTCAGAAATGTGATGGCGGAGGTGAAGAAGCTGTTCCTGAAACATTGAATGTGGCTCCTGTACCTCCTCCCTGATGGTAGTAATGAGGAGAGGGAATGTGCCAGATGGTGAGGGTCCTTAGTGATGGATGCAGCCTTCTTGAGGCATCAGCTCTTGAAGATGTCCTCGATGGTGGGGAGCGTTGTGCCCATGATATAGTTGGCTGAGTCTACAGTCCTCTGCAGCCTCTTGTATCCTGTGTATTAGATCCTCCACGCCAGGCTGTGATGCAACCAATCAGAACGCTCTCCACCATACATGTGTAGAAATTTGCAACAGTCTTTGGTGACATACAAATCTCCTCAAACTCCTAATGAAGTAGAGCCTCTGACGTGCCTTCTTCATGATTGCATCAATGTGTTGGGCCCAGGGTAGGTGCTCTGAGATGTTGACACCCAAGAAATTGCTCACACTTTCCACCACTGACCCCTCAACGAGGACTGGTGTGTATTCTCCTAACTTCCCCTTCCTGAAGTCCACAGTCAGTTCCTTGGTCTTGCTGATGTTGAGTGTGAGGTTGTTGTGACACTACTCAACCAGCCAAACTATCTCACTCCTGTATGCCTCCTCGTCGCATCTGAGATTTTATCAACAACAGTGGTGTCATCTGTGAATTTATGGATGATGTTTGAGCTGTGCTTAGCCACACAGTTATGAGGGTAGGGAGAGTAGAGCAGTGGCCTAAGCACATATGCTTGAGATGCACCTGTGTTGACTGTCAGCGAGGAGGAGATGTTACTACTGATCGGCTCTGACGTGGTCTCCCAATAAGGAAGTTGAGGATCCAGTTGCAGAGGGAGGTAAAGGCCCAGGTTTTGAAACTTGTTGATTTATACTTAGGGGACGATGATGTTGAACGCTGAGCTGCCTGACGTATGTTTTGCTGTTGTCTAGGTGCTCCAAAGCAGAGTAAAGAGCCAGTAAGATTGTGCCCACTGTAGACCTGTTGTGGCAGTGGGCAAATTGCAACGGGTCCAGGTCCTTGCTCAGGCAGGAGTTAATTCTAACCATAACCAACCTGTCAAAGCCCTTTATCATAGTAGATGTGAGTGCTACCGGGTGATAGTCATTGAGGCAGCTCACCTATTCATCTTGGGCACTGATATGGTTGCTGCCCTTTTGAAGCAGGTGGGAACCTCAGACCGCAGCAGTGAGAGGTTGAAGATGTCCTTGAACACTCCAGCCAGTAGGTCAGCACAGATTTTCAGTACCTGGCTAGGTACACCATCAGGGCTTGATGCCTTGCGAGGGTTTACCCTCTTGAAGTTTGTTCTGGCATCACCTCCCAGACAGAGATCACAAGGTCTCTGGATGCTGCGGGGATGCGCACAGGTGTAGTGTTATTCTCCCTTTCAAAGTGTGGATAAAAGGCATTGAGCTCATCAGGGAGTGAAGCTTCACTACCTCTTATGCAATTTATGCAATACTCAAATTACAGCCTTGGCTGATACAATAATAGACTCCCTTAAAATCCGTCTTTTTGAGTATCTATTGGTCATTTCCCCTAAAATGAGTTTGATGTCAAATTGTGTGATGACGTCTCTATGAAATACCTTGGAACTTCTTTGCTTTGTTAAAAGCTATATTAACTGAAGCTGTTTTGTTGCAGCAGGGCAGATGTTTTCAGTCCTAGTTGTTGGATGGTACAGCTGTGTGAGATGGGGGTGTCAAAAACTGAAAAATAAGTCAATTAATTCTGCAACTCAGTAGGATAACCAAACAGTGCTCCTGCCGTGTGCTTTAGTAGAATATTCCACGGTGTGCTTAAGGTGGTTAATATTTTGATGATGTCTAGTACTAGTTAGTGCCAAAGTTCCACGGTGTGGATTCATATCAAGTGGGATTAGGCATAAAATGCAATTTTTCTTGCTATATTTAAATAGAATATTAGTCTGGGACTGATTTAACTTCACTACTGTAATCCCAATACATTGATCTGTCAGTATACACTAATCGAAATATCTGCTATCAGATCCCATCAATAATCACAACCCCTCTTTTATAGAAAACTTAGTAGAATTTATTACCTGAATTTTCAGTTTTAGCATTCGTAATGTGCAAATAGACCAGGAAATCCTGTACCATTATAATCCATGGTTTTCTGTCCATGGGGTCGATCTTGTGTAATGATGTAACATGAAAAATTATAAATTGGCAGCCTGTGACTTCTTACTTGTATGCTGGCCAATTTCTCATCGAGCATTCTCCTGGATACCAAGTGTACCGAGGTGCATGATTTCTCCCTGCAACTTATGCTCCACTGAGCAAGCAATTGTTGAATATTTTGACAGTGGATAGTTAAAGGCGAAATGGAACAGAATGGTTTGCGATCATGATCAGCTTCTGCCTCACTTAGGTGCAAGGATTTCCACCCCAATCTATTATACCCCAGCACTGAGGAAATATTTTAATTTTTAAAGTTAATTAATCTGAGTGAATTTAATTTGTTCCTGATTGCACAGGAACAAATTAAATATTTCATTTCCAAATTACCTCCAACGTCTTTATTTCCAACAAGTGCTCGGAAGAACAGGGTTAATTTCAAAGTGGAGATCCAGTAATCCCCAGTAAGAGTTATGGCCAAATATCTCAATTCTGATTTGTAGATACTGACTGCTATGTAACTTGCAAAAAGGTGGATATCAGGTAAGGAACGGCTAAGAGCTGTCAAGACACTTCTCTTGATAAAATAACATGATGGCATTGCCATGCCAATCCCCAAGTATGGTCTCTTGGCCAAAATGCTCCAGAATTATATTATAGGATGAGCCCAGCTCAATTAGGGAAGATTTTCTGCTCAGCATCAGAACCTGCTGGCTCACTTTGACCTCAGTATAGTATTGCAAGCTTACTTCAAGGGATCCCAGCAGGAACCTACCAAAACCATTGAGTGGATTTTCCTTGGCACAATCCTTCATATCAAATGGACCTTCTGCATTTTAAAGGGCATCAAGTAGAGTGGGCAAAGCAAGCCCCACCTACAAAATGTTTGACAGCTGGTTAAGCCGCACCCCCCCAATTTAGCCAAAATCTGTCAAAAATGCACTAAAAACTGAATATTCACAAGATCTTCACAGACATTCAAAGAATTTTAAACCGAACTAAAGCAAGATATTCAAATGTTAAAAATCTCACAGGTGCTCATAAAAGCTTTATAACATTTTACAACAAGCAAGTTGATCAGATATTTCAACAAAAATAAGTCTTGGAAAGATTTAAAAGATTATTTCCAGTAATCTGAAGTTGTGAAAATTGTGTGGGGAATAAGACAAATGCTGACAGCTTTGCCACCAGTATCCTGGAAAATCAGTGCCAACATTTGCAAGGCCTTTCCAGAAGTGTTGTCCAAATACTTCCATACCTCCAAGTCCTTGGATCACTTTGTTCAATAAATTTCCGCCCCCCCCCCCCCCCCACTATTGCTTCACCGATAAATTCAATCAGCTTGGCATCATTTAACCCATTTGAGGGCAGATCTTTTACATTATTCCTGGTAATACTTTGATGCCTCACATAAAAGGTATATGGAATGCAAGATATCAGAATCAGGTTTATTATCACTGACATATGTTGTGAAATTTCTTGTTTTATGGCGGCAGTTACATAAATAAATAAATAGTGCAAAAGGGGAATAATGAGGTAATGTTCATGGGTTAATGGACCGTTCAAAAATCTGATGGCAGAGGGGAAGAAGCTGTTCCTGAAACACTGAGTGTGGGTTTTCAGGCTCCTGTACCTCCTCCCCAATGGTAATAATGTGAAGAGGGTATGTCTCGGATGGTGAGGGTCCTTAATGATGGATGTCGCCTTCATGAAGCTCTGCCTCTTGAAGATGTCCTCAGTGGTGGGGAGGGTTGTGTCCGTGATGGAGCTGGCTGAGTCTACAATCCTCTGCAGCATCTTTCGATCCTGCACATTGGAGTTGCCATACCAGGCAGTGAAGCAACCAGTCAGAATGCTCTCCACCGTACATCTGTAGAAATTTGCAAGAGTCTTTGGTGATATAGCAAATCTCCTCAAACTTCTATGAAGTAGAGCTGCTGGTGTGCCTTCTTCATGATTGCATGATAGATTCTCTGAGATGCTGACATCCAGGAACTTGAAGCTGCTCACCCTTTCCACCGCTGACCCTGCAATGAATACCAACTTTCACTTCCTGAAGTCCACAATCAATTCCTTGGTCTTGCTGATGTTGAGTGTGAGGTTGTTGTTGCAACACCACTCAACCAACTGATCTATCTCACTCCTGTACACCTCCTCGTCGCCATCTGAGATTCTGCCAACAACAGAGGTGTTGTTGGTGAATTTATAGATGGCATTTGAGCTGTGCCTAGCCACACAGCTATGAGTGTAGAAAGAGTAGAACAGTGGACTTCACTTCCTTGAAGTGCATCTGTGTTGATTATCAGTGAGGAGGTGATGTTACTTCTGATCCACACTGACTGTGGTCTCCTGATCAGGATGTTGAGGATCCAGTTGCAGAGGGAGGTACAGAGGCCCAGGTTTTGAAGCTTGTTGATTAGTACTGAGGGGATGATGGTGTTGAATTGTAACCTGACAACATTTTGCTGTTTTTGCTGTGCTCCAAAGCCGAGTGGAGAGCCAGTGAGGTTGTGCCCACTGTAGACCTGTTGTGGCAGTAGGCAAATTGCAGTGGGTGCAGATCATTGCTCAGGCAGGATTTAATTCCAGCCATGATGAACCTGTCAAAGCACTTCATCACAGTAGATGTGAGTGCTACTAGGTGATAGTCGTTGAGGCAGCTCACCCTGCTCTTCTTGGCCACCGGTGTGATTGCTGCCCTTTTGAAGCAGGTGGGAACCTCCCACTGCAGCGGTGAGAGGTTGAAGATGTCCTTGAACACTCCAGCCAGTTGATCGGCACAGATTTTCAGTACCCTGCCAGGTACACCATCGGGGCCTGATGCTTTGCGAGGGTTCAGCCTCTTGAAGGATGTTCTGATGTCGGCCTCCGAGACAGAAATCACAGGATCGCCAGATGCTGTGGGGATTTGCATGGATGTAGTGTTATTCTCCCTTTCAAAGCATGCATAAAAGACATTAAGCTCATCAGGGAGTGAAGCATCACTGCCATTTATGCTGTTAGGTTTCATCTTATAGGAAGTAATGGCATGCAAACCCTACCACAGCTGTCATGCATCCGATTGTGTCTCTAACCTCACATGGAATTGCTTTTTTGCTCTCACAATGGCCTTCTGTAGGTCATACCTGGACTTTATAGTCCATATTTGCTTAAGACTTTATGGTCCATCTGACTAGTGCCAATTTCTGCCCTCAAATGTCTTTCTTATTATCCCCAAAATATTTCCATGGATATGTCTCTCCTACTTGATTAGAACATTTGTTCCAAACCTCATCATCTGCATGGTCCAACAATGGAAAATACAAGTAGGTCAATAAAATATGAATATTAGATGTTGTCAAATGAACTGAATAAATCTTCATTACAAATGCGATTTATCGATCCCAGCCAAGAGATTGCCTTCCTTTCATCCATTGTAATTTTCATCCGCTTTCTCTAATGATTATCAATGTGCCACTCTTGGCTTAAAGGGTAGTGAACTGACCAGTTCCAGCCTTGATCAGTCCCTTGGGATGGATTGAGGAGATATCTGTAATAGCTTCCCCTTTTCAAAATCTGACTCCTGAAAAGTAACTCCAGAATGCTCAAGTTGATGCTTTCAAAATTTTTATTAAGCGAGGATATCAAGAGATGTGGAAAAAAGATGAGATAATGGATTTTAATTGCCAATTATCCAGGATTTTATAAAATGGTGGATCAGGCTTAAGGGGCCGGTCAGATGACTCCTGTTCCCATGTTCTGTTCCTGAACATTGTTTTGAGCTTCCCAGAATGACATATTAAGAGCAGAATGGTACATTGTGGAGAACTGCCAGGTAAAAGTGCAACCTTATCTTTCCATGTGGAAAAATCAGGGCAGTCTCTCTCTCAGATCTCTTATTTTTCAGATATGGACATTTTGATACTTTGATTAATAATGTAATAATGTATTTCTAAGTCACTTTCATGCTGCAATGTGTATCAGTAAAATTGTTTACATTTTCCCTTCTCCTTGTCAAATAAAAGATAATGATCATGTGCTTGGCTTTGTTAAATGGAGCTGTTGAGAGGCCAGCTGGCAGGTTAGACTGTGCATGTCCATCACTGGGACTTGGCTTCAGTCATGGCCCAGGCTGTTGGCTGTATGAAACCAATTTAATGAGTGAAAATTTTATCAACTCAGTCACTTGGAGCAACAGCAAAAATTGCACCTTATTTGCCACAACATCAGTACTGGTGCATTAATATGTTGGAGCCTGTTATTAGAAGAGAAAGTTTTACTTCCAAACCAACAGTGGAGAACAATTGTAGCTACCTAATATCTACACTTCTTTACATTGATGACTACAAAGAATATTAGTGACTGCTATTTTGTAAGTATTTGAAACTTTTTGAGGTGTCCTAATAATGTAGAAGTGCAATATGTTCTTTCTTATGTAACACAGGCTGAAGGTCTGACATGCTTCAAGCTTCATCTGTGTGATAAAGCAAACTAATGTGCTCTGATTGTTATAGGAACATGAAGACCAGAGTAGTTTGTTTTTAGCTTCTTGAACCTATTCTGTCTTTTACTGAGATTATGGCTGATTGGTGTCCTAACTCTTACACACAACTTTTTCTGTACTCCTTTATAATTTTGGTTAACAAAAATGTATCAATCATATTTGAATCAAATGTGAGATGTTGCACTTTGGGAGATCAAATGTAAAGGGAAAGCACACAGTTAATGACAGGACCTTACACAGCATTGATGTTGGGGTCCAAGTCCAAATCCATAGCACTCTGAAAGTGGCCACACAAGTTGATAAGCTGATAAAGAAGGCATATGGCATTCTTGCCTTTATTAAGTTGATAAGCTGATAAAGAAGGCATATGGCATTCTTGCCTTTATTAGTTGAGACATCGAGTTCAAAAGTCAGGAAGTTATTTTGCAGCTTTTTAAAACTCTGGGTAGGCCGCATCTGGAGTATTGCATTCAGTTCCGGTCACCCTTTTGTCGGACGGATGTGGAGGCTATGGAGAAGTTTCAGAACAGGTTTACCAGGATGAGAGGGCATGTGCTATAAGGAGAGGTTGGACAAACAAGGTGTTTTCTCTGGAGTGGTGGAGGCTGAGGGGAGACCTGATTGAAGTTTATAGAATTATGAGGCATAGATAGAGAAGACATTCAGTATCTTTTTCCCAGGTCAAAACATCTAATACTGGAGGGCATGCATTTAAGGTGAGTGGGGAAAGTTTTTTTTGTGCAGAGAGTGGTGGGTGCCTGGAATGTGCTGCCAGGGGTGGTAGTGGAGCAAATACGATAGAGGCATTTAAACAGCTCTTAGATAGACACATGAATATGCAGAGAATGGAGGGACCATGTGCAGGCAGAAGTAATTAAATGTCATTAGTTCGGCACAATATCGTGGACCAAATGGCCTGTTCCTGTGCTGTACTGTTCTCTATTCTATATTTAAAGTAACAAATGCTATTTGTGAAAGCAAGTTCCAAATTCCATCACTTTCTGCACTTTAGGTGTTTTCTTACTACATTCTTGAAAAGCTTGGCTCTAAATGTTAGGGCTGATTTTTAGATACTACCAGACTCCTCAGCCAGCAGCAGTGTTTCTCTCTTTATGCCCTTTCACTTCCCTTAATATCTTAGCAACCTCAATCATGTCACCCCTTAACCTTATAAATTTCAGGGAATTTAACTGTTGATATTCTGGTAAATCTTTCAAGCATGCAGTGCTGCATGTTTCATATTATAATAACACATTAAACAACAATTGGCATATGTGGAAACACTTAATGTGGTCAAGAAGTCAAGCATAGTAAAGGAGCTTAATTACCCAAAGTTGCTGCTTCCCCAGTATTTAGCTGTGCGCTGGCATAAAGTTTAAAAATTATAAACAGTTTTAAAAGGTAAATTTCTCATTCCCACATGCTCAAAGAGACGAAGGAAGCATCGAACTCTGCATCCAACCACAACAACATTGGTTCCAGCCCAATCATAAATTCTTGCTCACGATTATCTGGGGACAGGTGTCTAAATTTCGAGTCTTCAGCTAATTTGCTTCAATCCACATAATATCAAGAAATGGGTGACTACACTGCATATGGAAAAGGCAAAACCCTAGCTGTAATATTGAAGACATGCCCTTCAGAACTAGCGGCACTTTTAGCCAAGCTGTTCCAGTATAGTTACAACACCTGCAACTTCTTGACAAATTTCCCAGGTATGTCCCATTCACAATCAGCAAGACAAATTTAATCTTCTTAATCATCCAATTTGTCTACCATCAACTAAAATGATGGAAGGTATCATAGACAGCACGATATTAGCAGCACTTGTTCACCAATAACCAGCTCACTAATGGCCAGTTTAGGTTTCACTAGAACCACTTGACTCATGAGCTCATCACAACCTTAGTCCAAGATGGACATAAGAGTTGAATTGCAAGGTGGGTTAAGAACACAGCCCTTGGCAAGGGGCAGATTTGGCCAAGTGTGAAATCAAAGACTGAGATCACTGGACACCAAGGGAAAATACTATAATGATTGAACTCATACTTCACATGAAAAGAAATGGTTGTGGTTATCAGAGGCCAATTATCTGAATTTCAGGACACCACTGCAAGAACTCCCAAGCTCAGTGTCCTGGGCCCAACCATCTTCAACTGCTTTATGCATTATTCTCCTTCCATCAATAGCTCAGAAGTGAGGATGTTCACTGACGATTATGTTATGTCCAATTCCAGTGGTAACTCTTCAGCAAATGAAGCAGTCCATGCCTATATGCAGCAAGACTGAGTGTACTCATTAACTCATGGACTAATATTTAGCAGGTAACATTCAGACCACACATGTATAAAGCATTGTCAAATTTCTGACAAGACAAAGTCTGAACTACCTATTCTTGACACTCAATGGTATTTTCTTCATTGGACCCACTACCATCAAACCATCAATATCCTGAGTTTCCTATTGACCAGCTACTCAACTGGGCCAACCATGTAAGTATGTGGTTACAAGTTGTCAGATGTTGGTATCCTATGGCAAGTGGGTCACCTCCCATTTCTCCATTCTCTGACATCTGCAGGGCACAAAGTTAGAAGTTTATATTACCCATTTGCCTGGATGAGTGTAATTCCATCTACACTCAAGAAGCTCAACACCATCTAGAACAAGGCAGCCTGCTTGATCAGCATCTCATCTACGACCCTGAAATTTCATTACTCCCAACAGAAGTGCATACTAGCTGTAGTGTATACCATCTACAAGATGCATTGCAGTTACTTGCCTAGGCTATTTCAACAGCACCACCCAAACCCACAACCTCTACCACTAAGAAGGAAAGCAGCAGCAGGTGCTTCAGCGCAACTATAGGTTTCCTTCTTTACTGGTGCATCATCCTGACTTGCAAAATACATCATTGTTTCTTCATTGTTGTTGGTCTAAATCCACACCCCACTTCACTGTGGAGTACCTTCACTAGAAAGACTGCAGCAGTTCAGAAAGGCAGTGCACCTTCACCTTCTCAAGTACAATTAGGGACAGGCAATAAATATTGGCCTTGCCACCATGACCCACATTATGAATTAAGAAAGGAGAAATGTTAGAAGCAGTGATACTTACTGGTGCCTTTATATAAAACTTGAAATGTCATGGACAGATAGAGAAAATAACATAGACTAATTAAACACTGGCATTAATATTTAGAGGATTAGAACATCAAAGGACCAGAATATAAAGTAAAAGCAACACTGTGATTACAGGAGACCCCAATCAGACCATATCTGGAGCATTATGGAAAGTTCTCTGCAGCAAATCCCAGGAAAGGTACATTGGCCACAGAGGGAGCGCATTGTAGATTTACCAAACTGATGACTGGGAGTAGAAATGCATCTTCATTTCCTGAGAACCTGAGAACTACTGTTCTTCACCTGAGAACACAAATATTTCATAACAGTCACACATTATACTTCTGCTTCAGAATGTTGTTAAGTGACCAGGGATTACTTCAGTGGTATGAACTTCAGAAGTAGTGTAGCATAACACAACTTTCTGATGCTGCATTGTGGCAAGTTGAATGCCTCAGACTAGGCAGGTAAGAGGAATTGATTGGGAGGAGAGAGGAAATTATATTTGCTATCTGGGATCAAGGATTAGGGGCAGCAGAGGCAGGCCTAACAACAGTAAAGCTTAGAAGTATCTCTACATGCAGAGTGTGGTGGTAATTTTCTTCTGCAAAAACCAATTGATCTGGATCAAGTGTCCATTTTAAATCTGAGAGTGACACATTTTTGTTTACTGAGAAAACAGTGAAAAGCCAAGTAGACAAAGTTAGGACACAGGTTAGCAACAATCTTCTTGAATGGTTTAATGGTTCAAAGGGTTAAGTGATCTCCTGTTCCTCCATATGTTTGATCTGAAGTTTGTGCATAAAGTTTGGGAAATAGTGACAATAATGGATTCTGAGTGGAACAGGTATTGTTGATATAATGGTACCGCAACACCCTGTTGTTTTAGAGTCTTGTAAAAAAAACATTTCCATATGGTTCCTAGCATCTAGCATCATTATAGTATGGAGGGAGGCCATTCAACCCATTGAGGTGATTCATCACCTCCATATGTGCAGAACTAATATCTCAAGTGGCAGGAAATGCAAATGTATGGAATTGATATGCAAGAAAGGATTAGATGCTCTCTCAAGCCAGCTCCCTCTCTCATGATGCACTGAGCAGCATTTCCATAGTCCTTCTCTTCCAACTTCTTCTTCCTTGCTACTACTACCCCAGCTCCTTCCCACAACCTCATAACTGGTAAATCTCAATGCAAAAGTACAAAGGAAGGACAAAAAAAGCAAGGAAATCTCTGGAAAAAAAATCCTCTTTGAAATATTCATGTAATCAAAACTAGTCAAGGAGTATATGTGGATTGAAGGTTATCTTTAAATAAGCCTAACTTCTATATGACCCGACCTCTGACCCAGTCAGGAAACATTCAGGTTCCCTCTTGAAACCAAGCAGAGAGGTAGTACCCACCACATTAGGCAGCAGTTTATTCTTTGGGGAAAAAGAAGGATTGCCCTTGTATCCACTCTATTTCCTAGTCTGACATAAAGATGTTGCTTTCACTGTTGTGCCATGTTATTCACTGTCTTATAAATGTTATGGTTCAATATCAGCAAATTTGTTGTTTCCCTGTGTTCATAATCCCTGATCAGGATTTGGTCACACTGTTCAGTGACACTGCAGGTAATAAGATCACTAAAGCTGATAAAGAAAAATGGAAAGGCACAATTTATAATCGCTTTATCTAGTGTTTCCAATTTTCATAATTTCTCTATTCATTTTACCAAATGGTCTTTGCCACAGGCATGGATACAGAAGCAACCTGCTGCAACACTGATAAAGTGACAGAAACAGAAATGACAGAAATTATATAAACTTGGGGGGAACTGTTTTATCTGGAAAAGAGAAGGGGAGAAGGAGAGAAAGTGAGAGGCACAACCATCGTAATATGCCAACTCTAATTTCCATCAAAACCAAATTCTTGACTTCAGCAAAATAAAAAAAATAGTTGAGTAATTCAGGAAAGGGAGGGGGAGTGAAGCCCAATTTTCAAACTGTTCCTGTAACGATAATTCAGATTAATGGGCCATATACATGCCTGCTAACACACTAACTGGTTCTGTGCTGTAGGTAATCAGACTGACATTATCGCAAGCACGAAAGTGACATCTCGTCATCAGAAATCTTCTTCATTGGCACCGAAAATGCCAGCCACATCACCTCTGACTGCGTGACCCTACATCTATTAACCTTATTGATTCGGACCCATGCTGGGCCACACTGGAAAACTGCTTCCCGCTGGAAGATTGAAGTGGATCAATCCCTGCATATGGACAAGAACTCAATAACAACATAGTCAGAAGCCTTTATCTACCAAGTACTTACGGCAGTTTAACAAAAAGGGAGATGGCCGAGATGAACTTAAATTCTTTTCTTATTTGTCTTGTACTTTGAAGTAAAATCTACCCACAAATTAAGATGATTTGAGGAATAATGCACACATATTCTTCTAACAAAAATGATATGTTTATATGGTACACCCCCAAATAATTAAGAAAATCTGACAGTGCATTTTCTCATCTCTCTGCTAATGAACAACATGCTCTTTTAATGTATAGCGCAAAAGGCATGATGCACATCAATTTCTATTGTATTTCATCTTCTGTATAGCAGCTTGCTTAAACTGACAGGATGAATAACCTTCTGTGCAGGAAACCAGACCTGCTGTCACTGCTCCTTGTTGCATGGGCCCAAAAATAGCTGGCCACCCGCCCCCCCCCACCCCGCACTGCCTTTTCAAATTGTTAGATGATCTATCTGCTTTGCTATCTTTTCACCCAGGCCTCCCAGAACCAAGATATGTTTAAAATATAATAATTTAAGCATGGCATTCTGTGGAAGTGTGCAGATGGTTATCCACCTTTTATACATATAGGCATATGGAATACTAAAAGATCTGAAATGTATTTAGGGTGGAATGGATGCTATGTGGAAGAAATGCTCTTACACCATTTAGTACAAATGCCTGCTAATTTGCATGTGGAAAATCCAAACTAGAAGCAGCAGAGGCTGAAAGTTCATGGTAGGATGGTCAGCATCTGCAGAGAGAATACACATAGGAAGTCATTTTGACAATATGTGGGCAGCACAACTGAATTTATGGCTGAGAAATGTCTATCACAAATGACAGATCTGACATCACCCATTTTACATCATCATTTGAAGTCATATTCCTTCATCCCACACCAACGCTCTTCTCCCCACCCCTGCTTTTGTCAAATACAATCTTTATCACAACCATTATGTGCTACTTCAATCAGGAGTAATCCTCTGTACCATAAGACAGGAGCATTCTCAGGAAGAAATTACAATGTTTATTAGTATGTGAATTGATCAGAATCATTGGAGTTTTGAGTTAGGAGTTGGACTTCAAAGTCTGTAATTTTCATATCTTTACCAATATATTGAATATTATAGTATATGCTGGTATTATGGAGTAAATTAGCCAGAAGATATATGCCTGGAATTATCTGGGATATGGACATGGCCGTTAGTGTGTCTCCTGCAAAACAAAACAGTTGAGTGAGAAAAGGAACAACACTTCCTGTATTGTTTTTTCCAGAGATGAGAAGATGTGACCATTGAGAGTGTTCCATTTCCATGAGCACCAGTGGCCCTCAATCTACCCACTGTCCTGCATTGCACTGTACTAGCGTGGATGTGGAGATAGAAATTTAAATATCATCACAGCAACTGGGGAAAAGTTCAGTGAATTAGTAAATCTGGAAAACAAAGGCGATATCAGTAATGGCGGCCATAAACTATTGGACTGTGGTGAAGAATCATTTGCTTCACACTGGTCCTGCAGGGAAGGGAATCTGCTGTCCTTACTTGGTCTGGCCTACATGTGATTCCATCTCTCAGGTGTACAATGCTTAACTGCCCTCTGAAATAGCTTAAAAACCCTTCACTTTAAGAGCCAACAGCAGTACACAAAAAATTTGGCCAAGGCAACTATGCCCATATTCTGTAAATGAAAGTAATAAGATACACCTTAATGCACTGAGTAAGTAATTATATCTTGCCCAATGCTAATATTATCACAAAGTTTGCAGGAGAGCCTTTCACTGAGTCGTATAGCATGAAACAGGCCCTTCAGCCCACCAAGTCCATACCGACTATCAAGCACCTATTTACTCTAATACGACACCAAACCAATTTTATTCTCCCCACATTCCCATCAACTTCCTTCAGATTCTGCCACTCCCCTACGCACTAAGGGCAATCTACTGTGACTACCAACCTATATGTCTTTGGGATGTGTGAGGAAACAGGAGCATCCAGAGAAAACTCAGGTGATCAGAGGGGGAACATACAAGTCTGCTCAAATGACACCAGAGACCAGGATCAAACCTTGGTCACTGGGTCGTTGGATCTGTGAAACAGTAACTCTGGTAGCTGCACCACTGTGCCACCCTCAGAAAGACTAACAACATTCTGTTAATTTCTTCTCAGGGATTTAATGATCTTTCTAATCCAGTGAGACCAGTTTTCCCATGAATTGTTTGGAACCTGAATGATCTTCTCACTGCTATTTGGGGAAGCTGATATCCATGGTATCCATGAATCCCATCACAGCAGTTGTACGCTGTCAGTTCTCCTGCAACAGGATGCTAAGTAGTCCAGAATAAAAATTAGCCTGTTCGTTGCCTTTCTGCGCACAGGGGTCACAGTGAAGAACCACCTTCCAGGAAGGTCATGATAATTTGCAGCAGCTATTTAATCACAAGCTTTGCACCCTCAGGTGACAGACAGAATAGCTGTTATTTCACTTAGGTTGTATACATGCTGGCAAGAGGAGGCTGACCTCAGGTGACCTGAGGCTCCCAAAGAATAGCTTTCCATTCATCTGTTAAGTTGTTCCTGTTGACTGTGTCTCTCAGCTATCATGGACTGTCACTGCACATGCTCCCAGCTCTTAATGATCTGGAGTTTTAGCATCTGCAATATCATCACCAGGCTCCTTGGCATCTGCCATGGATGGATGTCCTTTCCTGATCGTAGTATTGTCACAAGATCACAAGATCACAAGATAAGGGAGCAGAAGCAGGCCATTCGGCCCATCGAGTCTGCTCCAAGGAAAAGGGAAAAAGAAATGGGGTGGGAAAAAAAGAGAGAAAAAAAAACTATTCTAATCCCATTTGCCAGCCTTATCCCCATATCCCTTGATACCCTGACTATTTAGATATCTGTCTATCTCCTCCTTGAATACCCCCACTGATCTGGCCTCCACTGCTGTGCGTGGCAAGGAGTTCCACAATTTCACCACCCTCTGGGTAAAGAAACTTCTCCTCATCTCTGTCTTGAAACTGTACCCTCTAATTCTAAGATTGTGCCCTCTGGTCCTGGACACGCCCACCAAGGGAAACAGCCTAGCCACATCTACTCTATCCTTACCTGTCAACTCTGAAATGTACAATGTGCTGTTACAATTTTCAGCATCATTCTGGGGACATACTTTGAGGAATGCTTGGATTATCCAAAATACCTTGCAACTGTCCACATTATTTTGTTTTTTTTTCCAAAATAAGAGGAACGTCTAATTTTAACCTTGATAGCTTAATGAAAATTGGGCAGTTGAACAGTTAAAATTACCCATGATGGCATATTTGTTCCTTTTCTCTAGCAATGAGATTTCAATTTTAACTTGCTCTTTTGTCTCTCCTGAAATACGAAAATAGGGCTCTGATGATATCATCACAACCACTGATTTCCAGTGCCACCATGGGTATCCTGACAGGTCAGTCTAACAGGACATGAAGCAAACGATAGAAGAGACAAAGATGGATGCACCTTAGATCATGGGCACTGAGCACGTGCAGGGAATCTGCTGTAATCATATTCACCTGTTCACATTTGGTTCTATTGACTTACTCTCGAGGAGTCGAACTGGTGGACAATACTCAAGCACACATTTAGCACAGAAGACCAAAGAAAAATTTCTCTCCCAAGATGTTTAAAAATAAACTGGCCTAAAAATTCTGTTGCATTGTGCAACACTTCTGTACCCCTCATGATAAAATCTTTTATAGAAACACATTTGCTAATTTTGGCTTCCTTCGTGGTATTTGACTTTCTTTTCTGTTGCTCTGTGTGTTGAAGGCACGAAAGCATTTGCTCCTGGACATGCTAGTGTGCATCTCATGCCTGAATACTACTGACTTTCAAACATGTATCCAGGATCCACATCTGGTGTGGGTTAATTATGTTGAAGCAAGTGATTGTGACTTAAAGTGGACTGCATGAAGAGGTCTCAGCGGGTAATATCCAGTACTGGGAACCAACTTAATTTATGTCCCCTTTCTCTCAAGCCACCTAAATGCCAAACCACTGGTCATGAATGTACCACCAGACTTAAGGACAGCTTCTACCCCACTGTGATAAGACTATTCAACAGTTCCCTTATACAATGAGATGGACTATGACCTATGACCTCATGACCTCACGATCTACCTTGTTGTGACCTCGCACCTTATTGCACTGCACTTTCCCTGTAGCTGTGACACTTTACTCTGTACTGTTATTGTTTTTACCTGTACTACATCAATGCACTCTGTACTGACTCAATGTAACTGCACTGTGTAATGAATTGACCTGTACGATCGGTTTGTAAGACAAGCTTTTCACTGTACCTTGGTACAAGTGACAATAATAAACCAATACCAATAACAATACCAACTTGACTCCACATTACCCAGTCACAACCATCTATCCATCCATGAAGCTTGAGCCATCCTCAAGGTCTCAGTTCCCTGCCACTACTGGACATCCTGATTCTCCCTTCATCCAGGCCATCACTCATCTGTGACTACCTTTTCATGGCTACAAATCAGACTTAACCAAGGCCCATCTATTTTAGTGTAGTGCCTTTGGGCAAGTTAAAGGTACGTAGCTGTTGTGCACAATTCCCCAAGACCTCGTGTATTCTACTCTGTAATTCATAACCGATCTGCTCAAAATCTGTATTGAAATAAAAAAAATCAGAATCAGGTTTATTATCACTGACATACGTCATGAAATTTGTTGTTTTGTGGCAGCAGTACAGTGCAAGACATGTAGGCGTAAAAATTACTATAAGTTACAAAAATAAATAAATAGTGCAAAAGAGGAATAATGAAGTAGTGTTCATGGACTGTTCAGAAATCTGATGTCAGGGGGAAGAAGCTGTTCCCGAATTGTTGAGTGTGGATCTTCAGGCTCCTGTACTTCCTCCCAGATGGTAGTAATGTGAAGAGGGCATGTCCCGAGTGAGGCATCATCATCTATTTAGTTCAAAGAACAATCCTTTATGAATAACAGGTTCTAACTGAGCTAAATAACCTAAAGCTAGAGATATATTCTACCAAGGAAGATTATAGTGTGTTGTTGATTTCACACAATATCCAGAGGAAGGTTCTATAAAAATTTCAACCAGTGGCGGTAGGACCATAAATAGTTTGGATATGAATACCATAGACTGAAATTAGACGCTCACATTGACAAGTTGAAGAAAACCTACAGGCAGAAATAACTTGAACTGTGTAAAACATGTAACACACAAAGCAGCCCTTGGTAAAGAGCAAAAAAACATACTGTTGTGAAATGCGAGTCAGATTAACTACTGACTTTGCAAACATATGGAAAGTGCTGCTGTATTTCCATGTTTCTATGCCAGCTCACAAAGCAATCCCATTCTCCACTAATCTCCCCATATTCCCATCAATTCTCCCCATATTTCACCACTCAACTACATAATTGAGTGGGGTGTAAAACCACCTTCACATTAGGTATTACCCATTTTGCACGACTGCCAAAGATTATTTTCATCTCCAATCATCTAATCTGGATGTTGGTGGCACTGGACTCCTCTGTGCTCATCACACTTTTATGACTGTTGTATCCGAGTTACCTTCAGTTATTGTGTTATGTTATGCCAGCTCCCAGACATGTACAGAAAGAGTCTCTAGCTTCTTCCAAGAAAGCAAAGAGAAAGCATTGAAGTAGTTTGGAAAGCAGGATAGATAACTGTCTACAGGGAGGAGATTTCATCCTGTGTGCCAAGGCTGGATTGGAGGATGAACGTTAAAATCCGTGCTGACATCTGACTCCCATATCTATTGATCTTAATATGAATGATTGTGTGAATCTTTTTCTTGTTTTCTTTAGTTTGAAGAACACTACACATTTCATCTTCAAGGACCTTGGCTACCAACTTCATTAGTTTATTTGTGTCTCGGTGTGAATGAGTCACTTCAAGATGGTGGTCACCCTTCTTCTGTTTGCAATGTACAAGATCAAATGTCTCACGTGAGATTGCATCCAAATTAATGCATTGTTGCAGAACTGTTGAAGCTCTTCCAATCATTTATAACCATTTTGAGCTGAGATCTAAACTTCTTTCTGCTTGGGAGCACCCTGATTGCTCGTTCATCTGCTGAAGGAGTTGATTTTCTCTTAATTGCTATATGGATCAGAGTTTAGGATTTTAAATGTGTACAATATCCATGCAATTTGAAGAAAACTTGCACCTAAAAGAAGAATTGCATATGAATGCAAACGTGCAACAGAAAATCGTCTACCAAATTAAAGTTTCTCCCTGAGGACTCAATTCTCTTCTGGTGTACGACAAATGGTATTTTAATTCTATAAAGTCTGATCATGTAAAGAACAGCCATAGTACCTTACACCTATATAGCAATATTAAAGTAGAAAACTATCACAAGGCACTTCACAATCATCTTACCAAAAAAAATTGGCACCTGGCCACATTGGAAGATTTTAGGACAAAGGCAGGATTTAAGGGGTGTCTTAAAAGAAGAAAAGAAAGGTAGAGAGGCAAAGAAGCTTAGAAGAGGAATCCAGTGCAAAAGAGAGAATTTTAATAACTTTGGCTAAAACCTAGTTGAGAAGTTCTTCAGTGTCTATAATAAGTGGGGATATGAATTTTCATTTAATAAATCCAGAAAAACAAAGCAGTGGACATGGAAACAGATACCATAGAGGGATCCATCAGTTGGCATTAACCTCCTCATTTTATATGTTATCTGTCCACTTCAGGTAAGTTTTCAGTTGCTTTGTTTGCTTAGACCCAGGAGTATGACTATATCCTGAGGTAGGTGCTGAAGCTTGGTGCAGATGCTGCAAATACTCCAAGGGGAAAGTCCATTTTTTAGTGTCTTTCTGCCACTGGATATTCAGGGTATGGGTTCTGTGTAATAACCTCCCAACCTTGTATCTGATGGAATGCTTGGAATGAAAAATTGTTGCCATGTTAACATAATGTAAGTATTGTAAGCAAATGTAATGATATGCTACATACAGTGAATAACAATAAATAATTGTCCCATATGTTTTATTTGCAAGTTTATGCATAAAATATATAGTTTGGAAAATAAATCTGTTGATCCAGGAGGAATCCTTCACAGTCCAGGGCAACAGCCCTGTTCTGTCCTTTTCATTGCCCAGCCCGACCCTTCTCCCTTTGAACTTACTTTTGTCCCACCTCTGGTAGCCTGAGGCTGAATCTTCCTGTGGGGAAAGCTGCCCAAGATCATAGCTACTGCCAGTTTTCCCTGAAGATGCAGATGAGACTTGAATCTCAATTTCAGACAGCCTTGTATCCCTTTGCTCAGGCACACTCTGCTTATACAACATTAGACACAGAAAGATTCCTTTGACTAATTTCTGCCTCACCATTTTTGAAATTAGAGCTTATTGAGTCATTGACTCAAAAATCTAGTAGTCCTGTCTTCCAATGAACTCTAGTCCTATAAAATTCAACACTGACAACATCAAATCATTCTACTTGACTTAAGATACCACACGTATGCTCCCATGGCATGGTTCTTGACCTTTTGACTATGATTCCTGATTATTAAAAATCTAAATTTTCAGATGAGCTATAGATATTATTGTAAGGTCAATGACTAAAACAAAAATCATTTCATGAACTATTTTGTCAGTGATTGCAGTCCAGCCCAAGGTAGGGTGAGAAAAATCCTGAACAAGAGAAAGTTCAAAATTCAAATAGATTTGGTTTTCACATCAACTAGATCTAACAGGCAAAATTCAACTTCCTGCATCTCATTTAAAAATATGCTCAGCTTCCCTGAGCAAAAGGTTCTGTATTTTACTTTTGACTATTGCATTAATATTCACTAATATAATTTTCTCAAAAATAAATAGCCCTTCCTTATCTTTCTTTTTGAAGAAAATTAGGGAATTATAAGCAACAGGACAAAACAAATAACTTTCCCTAATCAACCAAAAAGCAGGTTTGTGCAAGTGAGTAACTGAGCACATACACCTCATCTTGAACACTGATAAATCCTGAAGAATGTAAACTTAGTTTATCTGAAATCACATAATGTCACAGTGAAAGAGTTGTTTTCACTAAGCAATTTATATTTAATTCAACAGTGTTTCTGTGTATGATGACAAGAAATGATCACTTTTGATAAATTGGGCATGATTGAATAAGTGGCCATGATGTCAAATATACTTAGTTAAGTTTCTACTGATTCACTTTAGGTCTATCATTTCAAAACAAATATTTCTCAAAGGACAGAAAATAAATGATTAATTGTAAAATTAATCATTTAAACATGCATAATGTTAAACCAGTGTGCATGTCAGAAGGTAGATAGTTGCTCTAGTGTTTTGCCTTTTGTCTTAATTTTAAATTCCAAGTGACATTATTAATTTTCTTTAGATTATTGGTACTTCAGGGCCAGTTAAACAGCAATTTAAGAAATATGCTATCTATCCTCCACATGGAAAAAATTACTGGCCACACAGTACTACAGATGGAACAATTCTGCAGAGTTCAGAGAGCTCAGTCCTTTTGAAGTCTGTCCCAAGCAGGCATCTGTACAAACATTGCATGATGAAACAATAAACTCTCAGACACATTTCCATGACATTGGTCCCTGTTTCAACCAAGCAGATATGGCTGGAAAATGCACAAGTAATTTTATCCAAACAATTTTAAAAGCAGCAGTAAACAACACAGATGCCCTCTGTGCAGTTAGGAAATGGTTCTCTGGTTTATTAAAGAATGAGATGACCTGGGTCACATCGCCCATGGTGGTTTCCCATTCTCTGAAGAATCAATTGGCATCCAGCTTCAGCCGACCAGTGGCCTCTTGCCTGACACTCATTAGGAAATATCCATCATCCATTGACTTAATAAAAACTGAAAGTATTTTGCCAGTTCTGAGTGTGTATGTGTATAATTTATATCTGCCAGTGCTTGTACACAGTAAAAGCTTAAGATAATTTTTTTTGCACTACTTTTTACAGTTCATCTTGATGCCTGGGAGGCCACATTGCCCAAAGCCGATTTACTTGCCATGATACAACGATAGCATCCACGTCTACCAGATCAGCGGCTCTTTCTTGCACTCATCAGGCGGTATCAGTTGATCACAGCTGGATAAAAGAACTTGCACCCAGGGCAAATCTGTAAACACTAACTTCATCTGCATGGCAAAAGTCACTTTCATCCCCCCTGACAGCAAGAGCCTTCAGGATACAGCGCAACAAAAAGATTAGCTTCAGTGTCTTAGAACTGCTGTCAGGTTTGGATGGAGAAACATTATGGATGTCAGTAACCTGCTATAAGCACCCTGTTCTTTTCTTGTTACTGCTGCTGTTGGTTTAAAGCTTTTGAGCATAAAAGCCAGGCCAATTGTGATAGTGGATTATAATATAATCAGGAGTTTATTCTTGATATTTTTCTATCAAAATAATTTGAATTATTTACAAAGTAGAAAATCAGAAAAAAAATGTATTATCTCTTCTTTAAATAAGACTCATCTGAATTCCACACCAGGATCTGGCGTCTTTCTGCAGCCATGCCCACTGAATGTGGAATATCAAAATGTTTACAGCAGAAGTTCAGTATCAGTTATCTTTGCAAGTAATAAAAGATGGAAAAGAGTGTGTTTGGAAATGTAGTAGATACTCTCCCGAAAGAAAGAACATAAGAAAGAGGGGAAAGAACAGCCTCTTGTGGCTATTCTGCCTTTAAGTAAGATGATGATGAATCTAATCTTGCCTTCAGCTTCACCTGGACTCTGACCTCACGATCTACCTTGTCGTGACCTTGCACCTTATTGCACTGTACTTTCTCTGCAGCTGTGACACCTTACTCTGTACTGTTATTGTTTTTACCTCAATGCACTCTGTATTAACTCAATGTAACTGCAGTGTGTAATGAATTGACCTGTACAATCAGTATGCAAGACAAGTTTTTCACTCTACCTCGATACAAGTGACAATAATAAACTAATACCAATACTAATACCAAAACCCTTGATATCCCTATATACCAATGATTCAGCCACCACAGTTCTCTGGGACAGAGAATTCCAAAGATTCACAACCCTCAGAGAAGAAATTTCTTCTCATCTCTGTCTTGTGAGCAACTACTTTTCTGAAGCCCTACTGAAGGCAGACGTATTTACATTAACATACCAGGTTCAATGTATCCTGATATAGTTGATGACATCCTGTTGAACTGTAGTCGTACGTAATAATGCAGGTGATGTGGCAGCCAATTTGCTCATGACAAATTCCCACAAATTGCGAAATGATAACTTTTTTGTGATTAGTTGTAATGTAAATAATGGCCAATACACTGGTGAGAATGCCCTACTCCTCTGCAAAATGGTACCATGTTATCTTTTATATCAACTTGAGGAAGCTGAGCTGGTTTAAAATTCTCTTCCAAAAGATTACACTTCTTATATTGGGTTGGTATCCTGAGCCCTGGATTTTGATCTAGATATACGAGTTAAAATTCCACCATGGCAGCTGGGGAATTTAAATTCACAAATCAAATACATCTGGAATAAAAAGCTGGGAGTAGCAATGATAATTGTGAAACTAACAAGTGGTTGTAAAAAACCCATCTGTTTCGTTATTATTTGCCAAGGAAGAAAATCCACTGCCCTTCCCCAGTCTAATCTAAATGTGATTCCAAACTCAAAGTAATTAACAAACATCAACTGTTTATTTCCCTCCAATAGATGCTGCCTGACCTGCTGAGTTCCTCTAGCATTTTGTGTGTGTTGCTCCACGGTTCTTTGTCAAGTACCTTCTGAAATACCAGTCAGTCTTGGGCATTTATGGATGGGTAATAAATGCTGGAAGAGCCAGTGATGAACAAATAATAACAAAAATAAATAGCACAGCGCTCTGTGGGGTTTTGACATGGTGGATATTTTGCCTTGTGGAGTTGAGGTTATACCAGATCAGACATGAACTTATATAAAGCAGAAAAGGCTTGAGGGGTTGGGTGGCCTACTCCAGCTCCTAGTTCATATGAGTGAATGCACTTCCTTTAGAGTTATAGAGTCACAAATTCATATTGCACAGAAACATACCCTTTGGCCCAATTGGTCCATACTGACCAAGATTCCCATCTAAACCAGTCCCATTTGCCCATCTTTGGCTCATATCCCTCTAAATCTTTGTACTGCACTAGATTGAGATGTTGATACTGCTAAATGATTCCAAAAATCAAGGTCTTGCTGAGAACTGTGAAAGCAGAGGGCACAGACCCCAGTTAAAGGAGGGTAAGTTCCTAATTAATAAGAATAAGTCTCATCGGCCACTACCTTCTGTCTTCTATGGGCAAGCCAATTCTGAATTCAAAAGGCCAAGTCACCGTGAATCACTGTGGATTATGGAGCAATTTTAATCCAACTGATGGGATGAGATAAACCTTGACAGAGAGTGAAGAACTTTGGGGTAAGTATCCACTCAGATACTCAGTGGGTCTGGGAAAAAAGATATTTGATTTTCATCTGATGACTCCCAGTCACAAGGAAAGAGAGCCATTGGAGAAACATGAATGGGTCAGAAAGGTCTGCAACAGAGGGCGCAGGGTTGTCTCAGTCCTGCTCAGCTTCTTGCAGATGCTGCATCAAGAGGTCCAAGAGTGATCAGGATAAATATCAGCCCTTGAACAATCCTGCTGACCTCTAAGCCTGGCAAGTTCCAGGAATCTCAAGCAACTTTATAAGTACTGGGTTTAAGTCCAGAGATCTTGATAATGTTGTTCTTAATAAAGCATTGCCAATCCATGAAATGGAGCATTCAGTGGGGGCGCTGTGGAAAGCAGAGAGTATTCCATCACATCACTTACTTGTGCCTTGTAGATAGTGGAAAGTCTATGGAATGCCAGAAGGTGAGTCACTCATGGCAGGATCTGCATTTAACCTGCTCCAGTACTTAAAGTTTTCTTGCGGCTGGTCTAGTTGAGGTTCTGCTCAATGGTGACCCTCCCTGATATAAAATCTAGCCAAGGTAGAAGTGGCAGCATTTTTGATAGGGTTGAAGAGGATGGGAACCAATCCCACCTTTTCTGTCTATGGTTTACAATTATTAATCACAAAATACCTTCAACCAACCTCAGTCAAGAATTTTCAGAGAACGGAGACATGTGGATGAGTCACTTCACTACTTGTAATGCTTCTTTCTTGATACAACAACCATGAATACTAGAAACAAAGATTAAAGAAGCTTTCATCTGTGTAATTCATTGCATCTTTTTTTTCTGGTCTGAGGTTACATGATTGGAATAAACTTATAGTTAATAGTTAATTAAAAAAAGAAGCATTCAAGTCCTCCATTGTTTCACTGTTTCTTTGTGATTGAAATCTTTTGCTTGATTTGTTTTTGGTCACTCTCACGGTGACAGGAATCAACTGTGGAAAATTATTATTTTTAGCAGCTAGAGGAAAGATGTGTGTACTGAAGTCAGAAGCACACCTACAATTTCACCACACTTATTGCCTAATGGATATACTGTAAATCCAAGCTTCCTTTGGGAAACTCACCTGTTGACAATGAGAAATAGAATTCAAACCCGTTCACTGACCAAAAGATTTTGTGCAACTCACTCTGAATACCTTATTTATAGAGACAGACAAATGGACAGAGATACAACAGCCCATTTCCAGTGATTCATAGGTAAAACTGTTGTTAACAGTAATATTGCCCTGTTGAAACTGAAGGTAGGTATTATTTTTGCGAGCTTTGATCTCCAGCCACTTGATCCATGTTTCACACACTAACAACAATATCTATGTACATTCAACTCAAGATTCAGCTTTACAGATGAGGATATATCTCATAATAAACAGAACTGTAGTCGTATCCACTGGGTAGGCCATCAGGAATAATTTGTATCATGATTTTGGTTTCAGAATATCATCACCTTGTATCGGGGGATGTTGAACGAGGTTGATGGTGATGGATGGTGCAACTAGGACTATGGGAAAAAATACTTTCAAACCAACCACAGCATTATCATTCTTAGCCTGGACCCTTTACAGTTGATGGTCAACAACCTATTCTCATGCTTTTTCACTTTGCTTTTAATCTTCTCTATAAAATTATCAGAATTTGTTCCCCTCAGCTTCATTAAAATATCCTCACCTTACATTCCCACCACCATTCAACATTTAACCTTGACCACTGAATCACATGCAAACCTCCTGTTCTCTCCATAAACCAGCATTGTCTGGTGCGGTAAGTATAACAAGGTTATAGACCAGGTGGTGTTCAATTCAGCCTGGATTTACCTCCATGCTCTTCCCACACCAGATGTTACAGTATAGATGCATGGGTCCAATTGTCCTGGGGCTCCAGATCACAGAATCAGGTTCTTAGGCATAGCAAGGCCTCAATGCCAATTAGCTTCAGATGGCAAATTGCCAAGGCCTTACCCAGAATGCAGTGGATGTGATTGACAGGAGGTATGGCTGTAGGGCGGAGCCTGCCTTCTGTCAAAACCTCTGAGACTTTGTCACAATTTGTAAATGTCTCTGATATTCAAAGGCATTTCAAATCTACTAAAACTAATGTAACTAAAAAAAATTGATTAAAATAATTTGATTAAAACATGAATAAATATTCAGAAACATACTACAAAACTAAATTTTAAAATCCAATTGAGAATCCAAATTTGTTCCAAATTTATTCTGGGTCTGGTTGGTGTATGAGCACTGAAATAAAGTCTCCAGCCTCATGTTGGAGAGCTGTAGCATGATTAGGTTCTGCTGTTAAACTCCACGTCGAGTCCATCTGCAGAATGGAGTGACACACATGGCAACACCAGTCATTCAGCGCACCCTGGACTTACGGTAGGGATGTATTACACCAGGATTTACCAACCTATAAACAAATGAATACTGTTTCCCTTCAAAGCACCTGGCCAAAGTCTGCCTCATTCAGTGTGCTTCTGATTTCTATAAGGGAATCCTCGCTATAGCTCTTAAGAAAGTATTCCAAAGGCCCATGAAAGAAAGAATATTTTGTTTTAAGGAACAAAGGCCCTTTTGCTCATCAAGATCCCACATGGAAGCTTGCAACTGGAAAGACCAGGACAGTGTTGTACTCAGTACATCAGAGTATTGTCAGTATGGACATGACCATAAATATAAATGAAAAGGTACAGCTCATGAAAGGAAATGTGTGACATATTGTGATAAGATAAACTAAACATGAACCCTGCAAGGTTGGTTCTCAGCTTTGTTGAAGAGTTCTCCTGTTTAAATGGCCTTCTTTCCCTGAATCGGGTGGTGTGTCTATTTTCTCAATAGCAGTTATTCTCTCATTGGCGGTTTTAATGTGTCAGCAGTATTTTATAACCCGGAGAAACTGATGCCTTTAGATTGGTGGACTTTGCTGCCAGAGTCTGGGATCCGTCAACCTGCATCGTTCATTCCCCTGGATAATGGCTCGGGCATCTATGGTTCAGCTGGCTTTATCCAAAATGGAATGTCTCAGCCAATGACTGTGAGGCCTGAGGGCATAAACTGACAAGGCAGTATTCTCAGAATTAATTTACTAAAGTGATGCTGCTGGTCTTTGCAGAGTAGTCCACTCTGTGGGACACTCAGGCTGTGAATGGAAGACATGGCTCCTAGAAATCGCTGCTTCAAATCCCACAAGATGACCTGCAGATCACCATCATACCTCTTCATTAGACTGAATCTGGCTATAATTACACTTCACATTATATGCTGGGGCAGCACAAATACTCAGATCACTGCATTACAGTTGTTTTTCATTATATATAATGAAGAATTCTACCTGCATGGATTCACAGAGTCACAGAATGCTTACACCACAGAAAGAGGCCATTCGGCCCATCAAGTCCATCTCAGCTTGATGTAAAAACATCTGGCAGTCCCCACTTCCTCACCCTCTCCACATGGCCCGGCAATTCTTTCCTTTCAGATAATAATCCAGTTCCAATCTGGATGTGGCAATTGAATCTGCCTCCACTACCACACCTGGCAGTGATAATAGACTATTTGTTGTATAAAAACTGTTTTGGATATAAGAAAATTTTCCCCATGTCATTTTTGGGTCAAAAATAGTTTCTTCATGTCACATTTAAAGCAAGGTTTACTTCTGAAACCTCTTTGCAGTAAAAGCCAACATTCCATTAGCTACCTTAGTTGCTTTTCACACTAATTCTCTAGCCTGGAAATTAGGTCAATCTCATGCAAAAGCAAATCACTTCTGTGTGAAGTTGTGCCCACTGGGACATTGGACCAGGTACTTTCACGTACCTCTCATGATTTTCCAGCAACAGGTGTTCACCTCATTTCAAAAAAAAATTCATTTTTTAACATATCAGTGTCGATGGCAAGGTCTGCATTTACTGTTTTTCCCCAGTTGCCCCTGAGAAGTTGCAGAGAGCCAATGTCTTGAATGACTGCAGCTCTCTTGATAGAAGTTAGTCCCACAATTCTTTCAGGAGAGAACAGCAGGACCCAGACTCAGTGTTAAAGAAGGAACAGCAATATGGCTTAGTCAAAGAAGGCAGAGGGTAGTGGTGGAAGGGTGTTACTCTAACTGTAGGTCTATGACGTTGTGTTCCACAGGATCAGTGCTGGGATCTCTGTTGATTGTACTAGATTTTAATGGTTTGGATGAAAATGTAGGAGAGCTGATAAGTAGGTTTGCAGATGACACAAAAATTGGCAGAGCTGTACATAGTAAGGAAGGTTTTGAAAGGATTCAGCAGGACATAGACCAGCTGGAAATGTGGGCAGAGAAATGGCAGATGGAGCTTAATCCAGAAAAGTGTGAGGTGTTGCACTTTGGGAGGTCAAATGTAAGAGGAAAGTATACAGTAAATGGCAGGACCCTTTGGAGCATTGATGGACAGAGGGATCTTTGGGTGTAAGTCCATAGCTCCCTGAAGGTGGCAACACAAGTTGAAGGGTGGTAAAGTAGATAGGTGTGTGGCATGCTTGCCTTCGTTGGTCAGGTGTTGAGTATAAAAGTCAGGAAGTCACGTTGCAGCTATGTAAAACATTGGTTGGGCCACATATGGAGTGCAGTTCTGGTCACTGGATTACAGGCTTTGGAGAGGGTGCAGAAGAGGTTCACCACATTGTTGCCCAGATTGAGAGAGTTAGCTATGAGGAGAGGCTGGACAAACTTGGATTGTTTTCTCTGGAGCATCAGAGGCTAAGGGCCGATTTGATACCAACATATAAAATTATGAGAGGCATAGAAAGGGTAGATAGAGTTTTTTTCATAGGGTGGAAATGTCAAATACTAGAGGGCATAGTTTTAAGGTGAAGGGGGAAAGTTTAAAGGAGATTTACGGGGCAATTCTTTTTTACACAGAGAGTGGTAGGTGCCTGGAACGTGCTGCCAGGGGAAGTGGTGGAAGCAGATACAATAACAATGTTTAAGAGGCATTTATACAGGCACACGAACAGTCAGGGAATAGAGGTATATAGACCATATGTAGGCAGATGGCATTAGTTTGGATTGGCATCATGGTCAGCAAAAATGTCGTGGGCTGAAAGGCTTGTTCTTGTGCTGTGCTGTTCTATGTTCTATACATCTCAATGACACACCATCCACCACCCCAAAAAATCCTTGCCTGCACCACTGGCACACTGTGGCAGCAAAATTCATTACTGTTATTGGCCTTGGCTGCTTCAACACCTGCATCTTCCGCTTCCAGGAAGGACAAAGGCAGCAAATTCATGGGAGCACCACCATCTGCAGATTCCCCTCAAAGTTGCACACCACCCTGACTTGGAAATGTATTACTATATATTCACCAGAAGGACTGCATTGGTTCAAAAAGGCAGATCACCAGCATCTTCACAAGGGCAACAATGGATGGGAAATAAATGCTGGCTTTGTCAACACTTCCTAGAAGCCAAAAAGTGGGGGAAATAAAACAATTGAGATTGTAGCAAACATCAGAAATTTGACCACAGGATTCAGTACATCCCACTCTAAATTTGCTGAATTCAATAATTGACCAAAGAGTAGAATCCTGACTTTGGATAGAATTGGTGACCTAGTCCAAATTGTACTTCAAACTCTAAGATAAGATAAGATAAGATAAGACAAGATAAGATCTTTATTAGTCACATGTACATCGAAACACACAGTGAAATACATCTTATGCGTAGTGATTTTGGGGGGCAGCCCGCAAATGTCGCCACGCTTCCGGTGCCAACATAGCATGCCCATAACTTCCTAACCTGTACGTCTTTGGAATGTAGTGTGGTGCAGTGAAATTATAGTTCATGTTCATGTTCCAAATCATTTGTACAATCACAAATGTTAAATCTTGCATGAATGAGCTCAGTTGGGCAGCATTTTAGAATAAAGTTGTCTTTATTTATCGGAACAAAAACTCCTTGATATATTTAAGCGCAGTGACCAAGTTTAATAGCACAGTAGTAACTTTACTGAAAAAAATAACAATTATAAATGTTTGATAGGCAATCTGATTTTAAATTATTGAATATAACTTAAAAATATATAGCACTGTTGATCAGTTTCAATCTTAGTGGAACTCTGTATGTTGTAATACAAAACCATGATCACTGTCATCTCCCTCATCCCAACCAACGTTGACCTAGCTTGTTTAAGATAAGGTGAGATTTCTTTATTAGTCACATGTACATTGAAACATGCAGTGAAATACATCCTTTGCGTAGAGTGTTCTGGGGCCTGCAAGTGTCACCACATTTCCAGCACCAACATAGCATGCCCACAACTTCCTAACCTGTACGTCTTTGGAATGTGGGAGGAAACCGGAGCACCCGGAGGAAACCCATGCAGACATGGGGAGAACGTACAAACTCCTTACAGACAGCGGCCAGAATTGAACCTGGGTCGCTGGCGCTGTAATAGTGTTACACTAACCGCTACACCACCGTGCCTGCCCTACTTCTCCACTATAGAAAGCTGTAGAGGACAAGTCACTGAATATATTAAAGAAGAAGATAGATAGATTTCTAGGCTCAAAAGATATCAAAGGAATATGAGAAGAAAGTGCAAAATTGGGTCTTGAGATAGAAGATCCACCATGATGAATAATGTTGAATGGTGGAGCACATTTGACTTACTCCTACACTTATTTACCTATGCATCCATGTTCTACAATTTACCCATCTGCATCTGTTAGATTCAATTTTTGTCTCTTTCTCACAGACAGCCACTTAATTTATAACACGTACAGTAGCAGCTGAATTTCTTTTCTCCATCACAGAAACTAGTTTTCAGCCATGTGCTCTAAACAGACTATAGTTTGTTGATTACACTTGGATCCCAAAATTTGGTTCTATTGATGTCAACTGAATGTTTAGTGCACCATTCCCCTGCCATCTCCCTTTTATGTTGGGTTTTCCATCTTCTACCCTGAAGGTTATGATTCTTTCCTGAAGTAAACTGCTATGTAGACTCAGATATGAAACATGAGCTAGGTGGAGCAGTGAGGAACATTGAGAAATGCAGATTGCATGTCCATTAGCGAGCTCTCACAATTTTCCATCTATTAATTCAAAGACAGTGAAAACTGTTTAGGTTCTTTGGGTTTCCTGCCCTGCCATATCTTCACCCAGAAAAGAATAATTCACTTCTGTAAACCTCCCAATGAGCTAAATTGATAAGGGTTTGCAAAAATACATCTTTTAGAAAGATGTGAGTATAAGTCATTTTCCCTGTAAACTAAAGAATGAATGAGTATGCTTGCTCATTATAAATTAAAATTCACTTCAAGAAAGCTATGTCAGATAAGCAGGGGTTAGTAGAGGGGTGGGGGGAGGTGGGGGTGAGTAGAGAGAGAGGAAGAGGGAGAGAGAGAAAGAAAGGGGAGAAAGGTGCTTGAAAGATCAAATCCCATGCACAAGCTGAACCAATCACACTTTTTCAATCAGTAAATCCAGCTCAACTATAATTAAATGCCCATATTCCAGGTACACAGCATTTTCCTTTACAACCATCATCTGTTTAGGCTCTGTTGGGCAGCCCCTGCTGATTAATTCTTATGCCTTTTGCTGTGGATTTAGCAAGGATCAGCTGGTCACCTCTTCCCTACTGGGTACTTCTCAGCTTCTGCATCACTCTGTCCTTTTTGCTTTTATGCATGGCTTTCAATCTAATGCTTGTCTCTGTCCAAAAGCCTGCAAACAAACACTGTTTGGGGCATCATTCTTTGTGACAACACCATAATCCCTCAAACACAGGCCTTCTCTGAAATTCAGGCCCAGTGACCACGCAGGTGAATATTTGCTCTGTATGGGCTGTCTTTTAATCTTAGGATCACAGCAGGGAAAAGAGAAACTTTCACACACAAAATCAACATACATTAGCAAACCAATAGCTAATGCTAATTGCAAGCATTAAACTACCTTTATTTTTGTTCCTTCCCGCATAAAATTAAGTTCTCTGGCCACAAGGATGAAGTCTCCCCTGTTACAAAATGAGGAACAATGGTCCTATTAACGCAGTACTAGGCATAGCTAATGGCATGATAATTCCTCTGTGACATTATTTTGCTTAAAAACAATTGTTTACTTTTCCCTCTCAAAGAACTATGCTGCAGAGTTATGACAACGTTATTTTTTCCCTACTGGCTGCTCTAGCTTAGAGAACTTTCAGCAGCTCCTGAAGTAAATTTACTGCTTTTGGGGAAAAAAGAACAGGGGTTTGAGAAAGGTCTGTCACTATCGGGTTTTCTACACCTTCTCAGGCAGCCACTCGGGGTCGAAGATGACTTGCTTTCTCTCCAGTTCTGAGATGCCTGAGGAGGCCATGTAGGATCTGCAAACTATGGCTCAAATGGGGCAGGAGTTGCTTGACAAGATGGGCGGAGGGTGGGTGCTCTTCTTGTGTTGTTTATACTGGGTTTTCTTGTGTTTCTGATGAAGAAACTCAAGGTTCTCTATGCCATCCTTCTCCATTTTGATCATTCATGCATTTGTGAAGATGTTAGATCTTTTCAAGAAGGCTTTGAAAATTACCTTGAGGTGTTTTCCTGTCTATTTGATAATCTCTTGCTAGGACAGAGCTCGAAGTAATATGCCCATTTCAGAGTCCAAAGTCCCCAGCGTTGAAGCTCTAATTCCTCAATGTAATCAGCTTCCAATCAATTAGCTCCAGTGGGCTGTGCATATCATTCACATTCCTGATGCCAGACTCTTGACATAGGCTACTGGGTCAGAGGCTCAGGCTCAAAATAACCAACCAGCTGAGATAATTCTGATGGAGGTAGTATGGTGGAGGATTGTATCATGGTGCTGATGCAGAGGACAATTCTGTGAGCAAGCTTGTTCACTGTGGTCAGCAGGCTCTAGGTACATACATTCAGAATAGATCCCTCAACTATATTGTTACTTTAGCACACATTATAAACAAGCGGTTACCCTCTTCAGTAAAACAGAGGCACAAGAAATTCTGCAGATGCTGGATGTATCTGCAGTAATGCACAAAAAGTGCTGGAGGAACTCAGCAGGTCAGGCAGCATCCATGGAGGGAAATAAACAGTTGACGTTTCGAGCTGAGACTCTTCATCAGGACTGGAAAGGAAGAGGGCAGAAGCACTCTTCAGTATATGGGTATGGTACCATTGATCCAAGGATATGAATTTGAAACCCACCAAAACAGTTAAGTTTAAATTATTAAATAAGTTTAGATCAGTGATGGTGACAACGTAATCACTGGATTGTTGTAAGATCCCACCTGGTTCACTAATGTCCCTCAGTTGAGAAGATCTGCCACCTTTTATGCAGTCTGGTCTAGATGTGACTCCAAATCCACCAATGTGGTTGGCTCTTAATTGCTTCATCAGTTCCAACAATTAGGGATGCATGATAGATGCTGGCATTGTTGGTGACATCCACGTCCCACGAGTAACTAACCATGTACTTCACTTCACAATATTCTCTGATAGACCATACAGAGCTTAATGTAGTATTCTCAGATATATTTAAGCTGTGCTTATCACATTCTCTGATGTCCATTCGTCTACTCTGTGAAATACTTTCTGGTGAATTACACATTTTACAATCTAACAGTCTCTGTGATGTTCTTCAGCAAGCATACTATTCTCTATAATCCTTGTTTTATTCCCTCATTTTATTCATACATTGGATATGGATTGCTCATCCTTAATTACCCTTGGGTGGCTAGTCATTGGTTCAGCCCCCACAGTTAACTTAGTGAAGGTTCTCCCGTAATGCTGTTGAATGGGGAGAACCAGGGTTTAAACTCAGAGATTGTGATGGAATGCTGATTTCCAAGTCAGGATAATACGTAACTTGGAAAGAATTTTGTAGGTGGAGGTGGTTCCATCCTCCTGCTGCTCTTGGTCTCCTCAGTGGTAGGGAAGGTGCCCTGAAGAGGTATTGGTGTGGGTTATCTTGTACATTGTACTCTCTGGAGGCATGGTGGTGGAGGCAATTCATTGATTGATGGGGCACAGTTCAGTGGACTGTTTTAGCCTGGATGGTATCCAGCATCTGAAGGACTGATCAATTGGCACCCATCCAGGTCGGAGGAGTATTCTTTCTCACTTCTGACTTATGTTTTGCAGGTGGTGGAAAGTCTTTGGGAAGTTAGGAAGTGCACCTCTCACCATAAATGCCTTACTGCATTGTTATATCTTCCTCTGCTTCAGTTGTTATAATCGTGTGTTGGCTCCCATGCTCACCCATACAATTCTGTAACAAATGAGCCAACCTACCCAATATAATGCTTGTTGACAACCCCAGAGTCTTCATTAAAGTTTCTGATAGATCTCTCTTGAAGTTTATGATGTCTGATACTCCAGGGATTTGTGCACAATAACCTCTGACAAGTTAGTGCAGCAGTGAAGGATAACTGCACTGATTTCTGAATGAGGTGTTAAAATTGACCTCTAAGTGGATGTAATAGATCCTGTTGACACCACTCTGAGGAAGAGCAGGGGAGTGTGGGCAGCATAATGGCACAAGCACAATGGCACAACTAGGAGAGCTGCTGCCTCCCACCTCCAGCAACCAGGGTTCAATCCTGATCTCCAGTACTGTCTACGTGGGGTTTACTGTCCTTGTGCCTGCATTGGGTTTCCTCGAGGTGTTCTGGTTTCCTTCCTGAAGATTTGTTTTATTGGCCCTATTTTATTGGCACGAATGACAGAGAAATGGGGAGCTATGTGGGAGGGAAGGGTTAGATAGATCTTAGAGCAGGATAAAATGTCGGCACAACATTGTGGGCCAAAGAGCCTGTACTGTGTCTGCTAGTGATAGAATCTGGGAAATTGATGGGAATGTGTGGAGAATAAAATGGGACCAGTGTAGGATAAGTGTAAATGGGTGCTTGATGGTCAGATTGGACTCCACTGAATGAAGGGCTGTTTCCATGCTGTATGAATCTATGAATTATCCCTTATGCTTAATCTGTTATTTTGCCCTCAATACACTTCAGAAGAGCTGGTCATATGATCACTTTGCAAAGGTGACTATGCTTCAAAAGTATTTCACTAACTGTGATGTGCTTGGGACAATTTGCGGCAGTGAAATGCAATCTTTTCTTGTGAGTAATTTTTCATGACATACTTAAGGTTACTTTTCTTTAGGACTACAAAACAGGTCTCTGCAGATTTGTTTGCAAGCAGGAACTAGATGGTCACATTTCCAAAGATGGAGCTGCTGAAGGATGATGGAACACTTCTACGGAAAAGCAGGCATCATTGAGCCAACTAGGCCTTTCAAACAACTAGGTGTGGTATGTAAGAGGTGAAAATGGTTTTATTTGCAGGTGGTCACAAATACTGCTACGTGTAATTGCTGAGTTTGTATTGAAGTCTTGGCGTGAGCAGATCTTTTTGGGGATTCCCAACCTTCGGTGCCAGATTTTGCCTTTCTCTCCCTCTTTCCATAACCTCTTTGGAGGAACTTGCATCCTAATGCAACTAATTTAGTCTTGGAGACATGCAACAGAGAAACAGACCCTTTGATCCAGCAAGTCCACGCCAACCACCAAACACCCAATTACACAAATGCCATTTTTTTCCCACATTCCCATCAACTCCACCCAGATTCTACACCTACCTGTTCAGTAGAGATAATTTATAGTGACCAATTAACCTACAAATCTGCATATCTTTGGGATGTGGGAGGAAACCAGAGCACCTGGAGGAATCACATACAGTCATGGGGAGGCCAGCACCAAAGGTCAGGATTAAACCCAGGTCACTGGGGCTGTGAGGTGGAATGTACTATCTGTGCCACTGTGCTGCATTTTTATAAATGCATTTCTATTCCACGCAGCCTAAGGTATTATGAGGATTTCTCAGTCCTTTAAGCTGCTTTGGGTCTGGAAACAGTGGCTAAATCGCCTTCCAAATGTAACAGCTTCTAATTGTAGAAGCTTACCTACAATTTCCAAATGCTACTTATCCCGGAAGATATAATGGGATTAGTACTGAGTGACAACAGTTGAGGAGGGAGTCATGCCAACCCCACTACTGGCCAAAATGAAAACTAAGCCTGAGTGTTGAAATGCAGCACATATGTGGATTCAAGGGGTATGTGGTTGGCATTTCAAACTCCTCAGTCCCAAGCGCTAATTGTGCAATATAATATCACATATACGTTGTACACTGCTTCAGAAATTCAACTTACATCAAATAGCAGAGTGGTCCCCTTATACGCTATAATTTCATCCTTTTAGCATAAGGGACCAAGAATAAATTTCTACACACATGATGTTTATGAACCAAACTTCAAATAGTATTACTAAAATTAAAGAGCATCCTTCATTACAAGCAAAAGTTTCTATCAATCCATTTTATCTCAAAGAAACTTCATCTTATCTGGTCATTGGTCTTCCCAACACATAAAGCAGCTTCTCAGATTTATTTCACAGGTAAATTTGACTCAGTCACCCAATAAGTTTAAAGGTAGGTAAATAAAGGGCTGACTTTAATATAAAATAAGTGTCTTTAATATAAAATAAGTGTATATTTAAAAGCAAGTTCAGATTATTAATCTATAATCAGACTGATTTATTCAGTGATATAAAGCTTAAAATATTTTAGTTGTGTTTAACAAACATTTACTCTGCATCAAACAAACTGCATAATTTTCCATCTATTTCTCTCCCTACAGATGTTGCCTGACTTGCTGGATGCTTGCAGTATTTTCTGTTTACATTTTAGATCTCCATAATCTACAGTACTTTTGCATTATTTTTAAATTTTCTTTTACCCCAGAAAAATTGAGATGGAGTGTGTCAGTTATGAGGAGAGACTGGATAGGCTAGGTTTGTTTTCCTTAGAGCAGAGGAGGTTGGTCAGAGAGGACCTGATAGAGATATACAAAATTATGAGGGGCAGAGATAGGGTAGACAGTTGTAAACACCCATCCCCAGTTTCTGTCACTCTGTTTTGTTCCCCACCCCACCTGGCTCCGCCTGCCTATCTCACACACATTTAAACCACTGGGTCTCCTACCCCCTCCCCCAAATGGTTCTATCTGTCCATTATCTCTCCCTTATCTGGTTCCACTTACCACCTTCCTTACTTAACAGATGCCAGCATCTGCAGCCTCTTGTGTCTCGGCATCATCTTCCAGCCTCTTGTCTCCATCTCCCTCCTCCCTTCCCCCCATCTAGCTCCATCTGCCTCCGGTTTTTCTCTCTCCACTTCTTTGTACCTATCACCTACCAGCCCTCATCTCCCAACTCCACTCCTCCCCTCCCCACCTGGCTCCCTCTGCCCATCATCCCCCTCCTCACCTCCCTCACCCCAACCTCTCACCTCTTTATACCAGCTCTCTCCCCTCTACACTCTCAGTCCTGATGCAGGGTCTCGACCTGAAACACCAACCATCCCTCTGTAAATAAATTTAAATAATTTAAATAAAAATTAATTTTTAAAAAAATAATTAAAATAAAAGATAATTTAATAAATAAATACAATTAAATAATTTAAATTTTTAAAAGTGTAAATAAATAAAAAACGATCAATCATCACAGGCACTGCCAGACCCGCTGAGTTTGTTTTTTTGCTGAATTTTCTCCATTGCAGAGGTGATGGTAACCAGAGGTTTAGGTGAAGAGTGAGAGGTTTAGAGGAAGGTAAAAGGAAGATTTTTTTTGCCTAAGGGTGGTTGGAGTTTGGAACACTGCCTGAGAAGTTGTTGGAGGAAGACATTCTCATAACATTTAAGAAGTACCTAGCTGAGGTACCCATTTATATTAAACAATTTACCAGCATTTTGAATCACTCACGCATAAAAGACTGCAGATCAAGTGCTGGTAAATGGATTAGTACAGATGGGTACTTGATGATAAACATGGACATGGCGAGCCAAAGGACCCACCACGTCCATGCTGTATGACACTATGACTCTACAAAAAATCAGTGTGCTCTCCACCTCCACTTGAAATCAATATTGCTCCACACCAGCTATCCTTACTTTAACCAAACTAGGAGACCTCCTATGACATTACTCATAGCAACGTTGTTGGAAGCTCAAGGGTCGAAATTCAACAGGAGCACAAGATTAGTGATATCCAATCAGTCACCTGCATTGCATGAGCAGGCTGCTGATTTGTTGTCACATTTTCTTCACATTCCAGCAAGACAAATCACTAATTTATAAAGGCATGTCCAATGTAATGTAACATTTTCTGAGGATCTGTTGTGCAATTGGTACACGATTAGTTGGCGAGTACCAATCGAAGTAAGTATGAGTGGGTTGGATCCAAATTACACCTGTGGCCCTCCACCATCTCTTGTGGACTTAGATACATTTATTAATGTACATCGCAGGTATCTAATTAGTCAAGGTATCAAGGGATATGGGGATAAAGCCAGAAATTGGGGCTAGAAAGGAATAGTTTTTTTCTTTTTCTTCTTTTCTTTTTCTTTTTTTCTTTTTCTTTAGCTCATGAAGCAGACTCGATGGGCCAGATGGCCTACTTCTGCTCCCTTGTCTTGTGATCTTGTGAGTCATAGAATCATACAGCTCAGAACCAGCCCTTCAGCCCACCCAACCATGCTGACCTTTTTGACCATCAACACTAATCCCACTTGCCTGCATTGGATCTGTATCCTTCCATGCCTTGTCTATTTAAGTGCCAGTCTAAATGTCTCTTAAATGTAGTAATTGTATTTGATTCCAGCACCAACTCTGACAGTGAGTTTCAGATATCAACCACTCTCTGTGTAAAACACTTTTCCCTTTGATCCCCTTGAAAGCTCCTTCATCCTACCTTAAACCTATGTCCTATTGTTTCTAAAATGCTAAAAAATTCATTTAATGGTGAAGGCCCTATTCGCATGTGAACTGAAAGGTTTGTCATACCCGTTTCTTGTGGGACAACTAAGACACCAGAAAAAGATGTCACATTTGCTTCCTTAAAGAACATTTGTGATTCAGAGGGATATTTAATAACAAATCAATAGTTTCATGAGCATCATTTCTGAAACCAGCAGCTTAATTCCAGGTTATTTCATTAACTGAGTTTAACCTCCCCAGCTGCTCTGATTGGGTTCAACATCATGTCTCTGTATCAACAGTACAAGGCATTAGTGAGACCACACTTGGACTATTGCGTGCAGCTCTGGTCACCCAGCTATAGGAAGGATGTCATAAGCTGGAAAGGGTGAGGAAAAAATTCACAAGGATGTTGCCAGGATTGGACAGCTTGAGAGGCTGGATAGGCTGAGACTTTATTCTCTGGAGTGAAGGAGGCTGAGAGATGACCATATACGGGTATATAAAATCATGACGGGCATGGATAAGACAAATGGACAAGTCACAGTCTTTTTCCCAGGGTAGGGGTGTCTAAAACTAGAAGATATAGGTTTCAGGTGAGAGGAGAAAGATTTAAAAGGGAACTGAGGGGCAAATTTTTCACCCAGAGGGTGGTGGCAATGTGGAATGAGCTGTCAGAGGAATTGGTAGAGGCAAGTACAATTACAATGTTTAAAGGACATTTAGACAAGTACATGGATAGGAAAGGTTTCGAGGGACACCAGAGGCACTACTTCATTAGGAGTTTGAGGAGATTTGGCATGTCACCAAAGATTCTTGCAAATTTCTGCAGATGTACGGTGGAGTGCATTCTGACTGGTTGCATCACTGCCTGGTATGGAGGCTCCAATGCGCAAGATCGAAAGAGGCTGCAGAGGGTCGTAGATTCAGCCAGCTCCATCACGGGCCATACCCGCTATCGAGGACATGGTCAAGAGGCAGTGCCTCAAGAAGGCGGCATCCATCATTCAGGACCCTCACCACCCGGGACATGCCCACTTCTCATTATTACTATTAGGGAGGAGGTACAGGAGCCTGAAGACCCACACTCAACGATTCAGGAACAGCTTCTTCCCCTCTGTCATTAGATTTCTGAACGGTCCATGAACCCATGAACACTACCTCGTTATTCCTCTTTTGCACTATTTACTTATTTTTGTAACTAATAGTAATTTTTATGTCTTGCACTGTACTGCTGCCGCAGAACAACAAATTTCACAATATACTGTATGTCAGTGAAAATAAACCTGATTCTGATTCTGATTCCAGATATGGGGCAAACGTTGGCAAATGGGACTACCTCAGGGAGATAACTTGGATTAGTTGGGCCGCGAGGCCTTTTTATGTGCTGTGTAACTCTATGACTCTATCATTAGCCCAGGCCTCTGGCTTACCAAAACATCAATACTAAATAAGTTCATCAATGGATCCCTTTACTTAGTATGACACGAAGAAGGCTATTTGGAACATATTAATCTGAAGGAGAGCAGCCCCAGATTCTTCAATCTCTATTCTATTCAATAACCTCCATATCCTCTCCACAAACTGGAACTACTGTCAAGACAACGTGCCCACTTACGAATGATAGATGCTCCAAGGAGCTTCACAGGGGAGAATTGGAATTGTGGAAAATATAGGCCACTGAGGAACTATGAGAGAAAGGGAGGGCAGAATAATCCCATCGGTCCAATTGTCACTCTAGTATCCCTGTTCTCCTTTAAGTTATTCTCTCTTACATGCCCATTGACTCTCTTTTGCTTCTTTTGCCATTTACCTACATTAAGGGGTAAGTTACAGTCACCAAGCACATCTTTGGGATCGTGAGAGGAAACCAGAGCACCTGGGGAAAACCCACGGAGGGAATACGTAAACTCCACACAGACAACAGTGGTTTGGATCAAACCCAGGCTGCTGAAGCTGTAAGAGAGCAGCACCACCTGCTGCGCCACCATGCTACCTTTATCACTTATAATGCTATGGATGTTTCTCATGTGTAATTCGAACATAAAAGCTATTTTGCGAAAATTAGATCATGCTGATGACCATTTCTGTGTCAATTAGCAAACATTGAGGAATTGGTCCAAGTAATTCTGAGCCCGATTCACCATAGTGTGGCTGACAAATGGTGTAGTTGGCGATACAGCACCTTTCCCCCTCTGCTGGAGGTTGGAGCTTCTGAGAGAAACCTGCAACCTTCATTATTAACTCACCCAAACTCCAGGTGCACAGGGTTCAGAAATGAGACAGCAATGAATGAATCTGAACAGCCACATTAATATCTGGCATCTCTCAGCCCCATTTTTCACTGCTTAGCACAAGGTTCAATGATTCACTGGGGCTCTCTTTACTGATCAAAGCTTTTACTTAGGCAATCACCCATGACCTGCCTGCTTTAGTTACTGGAAACTTGATCAGTCTTGCAGCTCACAGTGACCTAGGGGCCACTCATGTCCTCGGATTGATCAGGACAGGTCATCGCATGGAAGGTACCCAGAAACACTGAACAAGGCCATGTCTTTCCATCCCTATGTTGCCCCTCTCCTCTATGGCAAAATTTTCTGTTACTAAACCCTAGCTGCCACGTGGAGTCCTTTCAGTGCTGGCTCACTTCCCAATGGTCATTGAGACAATAACATATAGATGAAATCTCTAATTACAAGTCCCAATGGGAACCTCCATAGTCGCCTTTCAGTGCACGTATTTGTGTACTAAACACAACGACACAACTTTTTTTGTCTTGTCAACTTTACCAATTTCATTAGAAGATGGCAGTGAGTATCACCACAATATGCAGCATATGTTTGGCACAAATAAAGAGGTTAACCTCAAGACTCTAACCAATGGTCTTTTTACCCATTGAAATCCCAAGTAAGTTTATCCACCATGTTTCCAGTGTTATTTGGCTGAACTGTCTTTGGAGGTCTGACAGCTATAAGTATCTGTAAACTTGCTCTGCGATAAACACACCTTTTTCTGCATCCTACCTATTGCAATGAGGTTTTCCTGGCTATCATCAGAAGCAAGCTTTAACTTGGCAACTAAATAATCACCAATACTCACTGATAAGTTCCTCCAAGTTACACCCATCCACCTCAGAATATTTTTGGAAATTATTGTTGACATTGTATATCCACTTTGGTGAGGATCATAGTTTTCCACTTCATGAACTGGTATTTATTTTTCCTCATTTTATGTGCCCAGGGAAACTCACATGAAAACCAATGATTGAGTTCCTTTAAAAATTATATATACAGCACTCCCACAGCAGAGCGTTTGAGAATTCTATTCTTTTTGGTTGTACTAGCAGAGGTTTTAACACTGACATTTTTAAACTTCCACTTACACAAGTGTTTCCTATGGACTCGTAAAAGAAAATTTCACTGGGTTTCCCCTTATTAGCAGAAGCCACTCTTAGCAGACTATGCTACGTGTGGTGTATTTGAAACAACCTCCTTTGAATTTTAAACTGTTTTATCTTGGCATCTACTATCCCACAAGTATGCGGAGGCAGTTTCAGCCGACAGACTCATTACTGAATCTGGCTTCAAGAGTTTTTATGAAGCGCCCACTGGAATAGAGATTCACTGAGGATTAAATGTATTGCCCCAGGTTGGTGTTTCTTGTCATAACAGTGGTGCAGGCTTTGCATTATTGCTGTCTGGATAAGAGACTTCTGTGAGTTCTTAAACGCAGATTTGGAGAGGCGCAATGCTAGGAGCAACACACTACCTGTGGTTCATAAAAGTCATTACTGCCCTTTTTTATATGCTATGAGTCACAGATGAATTTCATGCATTTGCAGACATTTCACATGTCTCGGGAATTATGAGTGCACAGATAAATCCCTGTGGGCCTCTGAAAAGAAACTTTCTGGAATTGGAAGTGGATTAATTAGAAGAATATGCAGGTGGTGTGTGATACAAGTGCAAGATTGTGAAGCCTGGGTAGCCAAGTTTCCAGGCTTTTGTTGCGTCTCATACCTCAATAACCATGGCAAGTTGAAGTGACTACAGATGCTTTGTGAGGAACTCCCATTTTAATATTTTTCAAAGCGACTGTTACTGATTATTTAATTATCTTCTGCCTGAACCCTTGCACTCATCAAGGTGAAGGACAATGATCAAAATGCAGTGACTTTTTCCCTTCTGCTAGAAGCAGTTGGCAGGCGAAGGTTGATGCAGAGTGTGCAGTTTCCCTTATGAAGTGACTTCAATCCAAACTTTATAATAGTATCTTTTGGTTCAACAGCTTTTACCCAAAAAAAGGCTCAAGCTATTGTATACTGTGTTAATTAGTCAACAATACCTTCATAATTGTTCCACAGAATTCCGTAATGGTTCAAAGTAAATTAATTGGGCCTAGCTCCTCTACTATTTAGCAATTTATATGTTTCAATGTACTGCAATTTAGAATGTTTTATAGTCAGTGCTATGGCATCAGATTAAAGTTTCTCAAACCCATTTCACTTTGGTCCCCTGTGGTTGTCAATGAAAAGGAATGTTCAACCAATCATTCTGGTCTGCATTGAAACCCAACTTTCAGAAGTAAAAGGAAAGTGTTGTAAAGCATTTCTTTGACCATTCATCTGGGAGTGACCATTCTTGATTGGACCTTTAACACCCACATCCTTTCTTCATTTTCTACACAGATCAATTCAAAAGTCTGCACACCTCTATGTTCTGATTCCTATCTGCCAAAACGAGTATCATTCAACTCAATCTACGAACACCAAGGTTATAGGCACCTTGAAAATATACTTTATGATATAGTGACAAATTAGATCATGGCCTACCATTTATGACTCAGTTTGAGTTATTCAATCTATTGAGAATATTTTAGGTAATATCGATTGGAGTCAAATAGCATCTTTGTATACCTGAATGTGGATGAGAGTAAAATTACACCAGAAGCATCGCAAAAGACTGAAATGGACATACTTCTTCTGCTGGGCAAAATGTGAAGATGACAAAATTTGACTTTGTTATTAGTTAAAAATCCACTCCCTTTATAAAATCCTTTCCATTTGACTTCACTAACTTCAATTGAAACTAATATTGGAAGGAAAAATATTCATTTTTTAGTATTTATTGTCCAACCATAATTAAAAAGGTGGTGATAAGCCACCGTAATTGTGCTGGTGAAGGTACTCCCACAGCACTGTTAGGGACAGAGTTCAAAGATTTAGATCCAGCAGCGATGAAGGGCCAACAATATGAGGATGATGCATGACTTGGAGGGGAACCGGCTGAAGCTGGTTCTCCCATGTGCTTTCTGTTCTTGTTTTTCTTGGTTGTGTGGGTCATGGGTTTGGGCAGTGGTTGTTTCATTTGGTTCAAGAAACTAAAGATTGTTTTCTGTCACAAAATCTCAAGGATTTAACTTCCTTGTTTATCATTATGGGCTTTCATAGTAAGTCTAATGGGAGCTTCAGAAAAAGAGCTGGACGTAGAGGTTACATTATGACCCACACAAGCAAATCCCATTTGGCCTTGAAAGCAATGAATCTCCCATGCATCAGGGGATCAGAACCCATGGAACAGGGCATGGGAATTGATTAATTAGGAGGGCAGGAGTAATAAAGTGCCAGGGTCAACTGCAGCTGGGATTTTTGGTTCAATGTCAAGAGACCCTCCTTTCAATTGCCATTCCAACTGGACTACAAGAGTGCTTGGACACCTCAGCTACCTAAAGTGGTGTCTTCTTGAATAATGTCAAAAGTTATATGCCAAATGTTAGCCCTCTTGCTGATATTATCGATTAAATGGACACTCTCAAAATTAATGTCCTTTTCTCATCACCTTATGATCAGCTCCATAGTTTACTCTGCATTCTGTATGCTGCAGTACCTTTCTCTACCACACAATGAAGTCCATTATACAATGAAAGTTTACAAGGCTGTGCTCTAGTTATATACCGACTGCAGCTTATTTACTGTGTTTTACGGTAGTCAACTTTTGCTATTTCAAATGCAAGCACACAAAGAAGTCAGCTTATTCCAATAAATAAACTTCCTGTGATTTTGTTTTACCAAAGATCCCAGTAAGTATTAGAAAGAGAGAGAAAAAAAATCACTGGAAATATTTTTGCAGGTGCAAAGCTTAATTAAGAATGAAAAAAGACTGTGAACATGAAGAGGAACATTCACTCTTCCTGTGGCTCTCACCCTAGAGACTGCATGAATGTAATGCTGGATTGTGGAGCTTGGTGCTTGATAGAATGCTACCCCTCCACAGGGGGCAGGCTTGTCTGCTTCTCTGGCTTTTAAAGAGTAAGCTAATTTATCTTCAGACAGTTCTCAATCCAAATAGTGCCACAGCATGCCAGATGCAGATTAAAACTCTTGTTATTCCGTCCCACTAATAAACCTTGTATGTAACCAGAGAAGATTGTTTAGTGCATCAATGTGACATTTCATTCTTCTGTGCTTTTGTCACAGCACTGGCTGAGACAGCTAATAAGTGCCAAACCATGGGTAGGTTTGCACTATGGTCATGCATTTGAGCTTTATTTATGGTCTTAGAAGATAGACCCAGCAAACTTTTGAAAGCATGTCAACTGTGTATATGTAATATGGGGACTAATGGTTCAGGCCACATATGTTTCTACTTGACTACATTTACAATTATGGATCAGAACTTTCTATTTGCTCTGATACAGCCCCAAGACACCATTTCCTTCTTGTCTAACAGAAGCATCGGAACCAGAATCAATCATTCAAACCCTCAAACATGCCTTATCATTCAGTTAGATTTTGTGTCTAATGCCTCTATGTCCATAGAGTCTTAGAATTTTTAAAACACAGGGGTCATTAAACCCATTGAGTTTCTATCCAGTTCCAATACTGCAACTCCATCTTTCCAATTCCCTGCCATTTTCCCATTGCCTTGTGCATTACTCTTTCTCAAGTGCTAATTTCCATTTGGAAGCACTGATTGATTCTGCTTCCACCTTCCTTACAGGAGTGAACTCGAAATGATAATTACTCTCTGAGTTAGACAAGGTTTTCCTCTCATCTTCTTTGTATTTTTGCCCAAGTGTGTTGAATCTGTGCTCTGGTTCCTTGAATCATTCGCCATGTGTGCCAGTCTAGGCATATTTTGTATTTTATTATCATGTCTTCCCAAATCTTAATGACGTGGAACCCTAACCTCCTTCCCAGTGCTTTTCAGTTCTCTTGAAATGTTGGATTCCCCACTGAATTCAGCACTGAATACAGGCTAAACATGTTGGGAAAAAGCTGCAGTTGTTACCCTGGGTGGCAAACATATAGAGCACACAGCACATATTTACCAGGACATTCCACACATCAGCCCATGATTATCCCATCATTAATTTTAATGGTTGGAAACTAATGGGCCAGGGTATGAAATTACATGTTATATGCTCTTGGCACAAGGCACTGTAGTGGAAACTCCCAACCCTAGGCTCACATGGGTCTAAGTTTCTGCTTCCAGATTTAGCAATGTAAATATTGGCAACTGGCTGATGGGTGGTAACTGTTCAGAAACCATTAAAACATCAGCAAAATAAAAGTCACTTCTAACACGTTTATATTGAAATGTCTAATACTAGATGTCATGCATTTAAAGTGAGGGGGGTAAAGGAGATGTGTGGGGCAAGTTTTTTTACACAGAGAGTGGTGGGTGCCTGGAATGTGCTGTCAGGAGTGGTGTTGGAGGTGGATATGATAGGGACATTTAAGACACTCTTAGGTAGGCACATTAATATGCGGAGAATGGAAGGATATGGACTACGTGCAGACAGATTAGCATAATTAGACATCATTAACTTAATTAGTTCAGCACAACAGCATGGGCTGAAGAGCCTGTTCCTATGCTGTACTGTTCCATGTTCTATATTTATATGTAGCAATTCAGCATTTTTTTTAAATTCAAGAAATCAGGGCAAAGTATTTGTCAGGTTCTTAATGTTGCAACAACCCACTTTGTGAACCAAATCGTCAAATTTCATCACCTTTGGATTGAAGTACAGTGACTGCCAGAAATTACTTATTCTCCCCCAACTAGTTTGCTGTGACAGGAAGGCTTCACCTTATGTATTTCAAGCAAATCAACAAATTAGATTAAGCAAACTTTTCTGCTTGGTAAAGTTGATATTATGCAGGAACTTCTCAAAGAAAGCTGTTTTGCTTCAATTTCCCATCCATGCATTGGAATCACTGGGGAAGCACTCTCACGCATTGTACCTTCAGCAAAGGCAAGCTATCTTCAAGAAAGGACAGGCAAGGGAGAAACTGATAAGAGAATTAAAAGCTTGTGTGAGACCTGAACATAAGAACATAAAAAATAGGAGCAGGATAGGTCATTTGGCTGTTTTGTGCTTGCTGTTGTACTTATTATTGTATTCATTATTACCATGTATACTGTTTATTCTGTGAGCTTCATGCAAACAAGGAATTTCATTGCACCTTGGTGTATATGACAATAAACTAATCTAATCTAATTAGGAACATGGCAGATCTGATCATCAGCCTCAATTTCATTTTCTTTCTCAATCCCCATGGAGCTTAATTCCCCCTCACTTTATAAATCTATCACAGCCGTGAATATATTTAATTAATCAGCAGCCACAGCTTTTGGGATAGACAATGGCAAAGATTCACAACCCTCTGAGAGAAGAAATTCCTCCCCTTCTCAATCTATGTGCAGGGATCATGGAACGGTTTATTTATATATAGACTGGATGAAGCAAATTTGTTGAAATCAGGAGGAAAGTGAATTTGTGGCTTGTCTTCCAGATGATTTTCAGCATCAACATGTTGAGGAACCAACAAGGGAAAAGGCTATTTTGGATCTCATTTTGTGGAACGAGAAAGAGCTACTTGGTAATCTTGTGGTCAAGGGGCCCTTGGGGTAGAGTGACCATAATACATCTAAATTTGACATTGAGTTTGAAAGTGATGTAGTTCAATGCAAAACTAGGGTCTTAAATTAAATTAAGGAAACTAGGATGCGTGAGTTCCAAGGCCTGCTTGGCCTAGAAATTAGGCCTGCTGTGTTCCTCCAGCATCATCGTGTTTTTTCATCATTTTAAACTGGGATGCATGAGGGGAGGGTTTGCTCTGGTTGAATGGGAGAATACATTGAAAGGTATGATGGTGGACAGTAATGGTTAGTGGTTAAAGAAGTAATGCATGTGGCAAAATATATTAAGATCTTAAGATATCTTTATTAGTGATATGTACATCGAAACATACAGTGAAATGCATCTTCTGTGTAGAGAGTTCTGGGGGCAGCCCACAAGTGTCGCTAACATAGCATACCCACAACTTCCTAACTCGTACATCTTTGGAATGTGGGAGGAAACCGGAGCACCCAGAGGAAACCCACGCAGACATGGGGAGAACATACAAACTCCTTACAGACAGCGGCCGGAATTGAACCCGAGTCACTGGCACTGTAACAGCAATATGCTAACTGCTATACTACTGTGCCTGCCCTATGTATTCCTTTAAGGCACAAAAACCCAAAAGAAAAAGTGACTCACCTGAAACCACATGGGACATGAAAGGAAGTGTTAAATCCAGGGAAGATGGTTACAAAGTTACCAGAAATATCAGTAATCTTGAGGAATGGGAGCATTTTAAGACTCAGCAGAGGAGCAAGAAATTGATAAAGGTGATATAGAATATAAGAGTGGACTGGAAAGAAACATGAAAACATACCATAAGAACCTTTAAGGAAAAGACCAGTGAGGGCAAATGTGGGCAGAGAAAGGAAGGTATACAATATGGAATAAGGAAATGGAAAAGGGATTAAATAATTCCAAAGACGTACAGGTTAGGAGCTGTGGGCACGCTATGTTGGTGCCGGAAGAGTGGCGACACTTGCGGGCTGCCCCCGGCACATTCTCAGTAACGCAAAAAGACGCATTTCACTGTGTGTTTCAATGTACATGTGACTAATAAAATAAAATATCTAAAATATCTAATATCTAATTCATTTGTATCTTTATTCATGGAAGAAGATACACAAAATCTACCAGATATATTAGAGTCAATGAGGAACTGAAGGAACTAAGTAAAGTCAAAAAATACTACTGGTGAAATTGTCGAGCTTTAAAGAATCTAATGATTTACATCCCAGAGTTTTGAAAGATGTAGCTTTAGAGATAATTGATGCTTTGGTTATAATCTTCCAATTTCTATGAAGTTGTTTTTGTAGCTTGAGGGTAGAAAATGTGACTCACTATTGAAGAAACAAAAGGAAGAAAGAAACGGGGAATTACTGACCTGTTAGCCTAATATCAGTGGTAGGGAAAATGCTGTCATGTATAAAGAAGGATGGAATAACAAAACATTTGGAAAAGGATAATAAGAATGAGTAGAGCCAACATTGGTTTCTGAAAGGAAAACCATGTTTGACTACTCTGCTGGAGTTCTATAACAACGAGGGCAGCAGAATAGATGCAGGGGGAATAGTGGATGTGGTGAATTTGCATTTTTAGAAGATGATTTATTAGGTCCCACGTAAGAGGTTAGTCAACACAGTTACAGCACACAAACTTAGGATAATACATTGATATGGATTGAGAACTGGTTATTGGACATAACGCAAAAAATGAGAATAAAAGCCTTGTTCTCAGGTTGGCAGGACATGAGTAGTGGGGGACTGCAGATATTGGTATTTAGGACCCAAGCTATTCATGATCTATAACAACAATTTGGTTGAGGGGATCAAAATTCATAGTTCTGAATTTGTTGATGACAGTAATCTAGTCTATATCAATGGTGCTGAGGTCGAGAGGGTTGACAGCTTCAAGTTCCTGGGAGTGAACGTCACCAACAACCTGTCCTGGACAAACCACGTGGATGCCATTGCCAAGAAAGCTCACCAGCACCTCTACTTCCTCAGGAGGCTCTCACCAACTTTTACCGATGCACCATAGAAAGCATCTTATCAGGCTGTATCATGGCTTGGTATGGCAACTTCTCTGCCCAGGACCGCAAGAAGCTGCAGAGAGTTGTGGACACAGCCCAGCGCATTACGGACACCAGTCTCCCCTCCTTGGACTCTGTCTTTACCTCTCGTTGTCTTGGTGTAGCAGCCAGCATAATCAAAGACCCCACTCACCCAGGACATTCTCTCTTCTCTCCTCTTCCATCGGGTAGAAGATACAGGAGCCTGAGGGCACATACCACCAGACTTAAGGACAGCTTCTACCCCACAGTGATAAGACTATTGAACAATTCCTTTATACAATGAGATGAACTATGACCTCACGACCTCACGATCTACCTTGTTGTGACCTTGCACCTTATTGCACTGCACTTTCTCTGTAGCTGTGACACTTTACTCTGTACTGTTATTGTTTTTACTTGTACTACATCAGTGCACTCTGTACTAACTTAATGTAACTGCATTGTGTAATGAATTGACCTGTAAGATCGGTTTGTAAGACAAGTTTTTCACTGTACAAGTGACAATAATAAACCAATACCAATACCAATAGGTGAGATAGTGAACATGGAAGAAGATATAAAGAGGCTTCAAGGGGATATAGACATGTTGTTTGAGTGGGTAAGAATATAGCAGATGGACAATGATGTGTAAAAATGTGAGGTCATCCACTTCAGTGCACAAAACAGAAAAGCAAAGTATTTGTTAAATGGTGTGAGATTGGGTAATGTTGATGTTCAAAGATACCTAGATAGCCTTGTATACAAGTCCATTATTACTAAAGGATCTGAATTTAGGACTAAGTCTCTCTGTTTGCATAGGGCCTTGGTAACACTGCACCCTGAGTATTGTGCAATGTTTCGATGTCTTTACCTAAAAGTAGATATACTTTCCATGGAAGGAGTGCAGTGAAGATTAACTTGACTGGTTCAAGGGACAGCGGATTTGTTGTATGAAATGGGATTGAGTAGAGAGGGACTGTATGCTCTGGAGTTAGAAAAATGAGAGGCGATCTCATGGAAAATCATAAAATTGTAAAAGGGCTTAACAGTGGATGCAGGGAGGATGTTTCTCGTGGCTAATAAATAGGCCATTTAAGGCTGAGATGAGAAATTTCTTTGCTCAGAGGGTAGTGAATCTTTGGAATCCTCTACTCTGGAGGGCTATAGAGGCTCCATCATTTTGTTCATGTAAAGCAGGAATCAACAGTTTCCTCAACACCAAGGGGAATCAAGAGATATGGGATGGTGGTGGTGGATAATGGTACTGAGGTAGATGACCAGCCACGATCTTAATGAACAGTAGAACAGGTTAAAAGCGACCTACTCCTGCTTCTATTTCTCAGATTCATAAATCAGTCAACCTTTAATTGATGCTGGAATTCCAAAATAAAAACAGAAACTACAGGAAGCAGTAGGTCAGGCTGCATCTGTGGAACATGGAACAGAGTTAACATTTCAGGTCAGAGGCTCTTCATCAGAACCGGGAAAGTGAGAATGGGAATGTCCTTTCCATCTCCATCAGCTCCCCCCCCACCCCCCCACACCCTCACTTCAACTTAAAGGACACATTTGTTTTCTCTTTCTTTCCCAGTTCTGATGAACGGTTTTCAACCTGAAACACTAACTCTTTCTACAGATGTTGCCTCACCAACTGAGTCCTGCATCTTCTGTTGATATTGCAGTCAACTCTTTATCCTATAGCCCTCAGCACTCCACTCACCAAATGGGAAAAACATCCTCCCAGCATCTATTCTGTCAACCTCCCTCACGTTTCATTGATGCCATTTGTCACTCTTCTAAACTTCAGAGAGATTTGGTCACAAAAGAGACAGTAGGTGCTGGAATCTGGAGCAAGAAACAATCTGCTGGAGGAGCTCAGTCAGTTGAACAGCATCTGTGAAGGGAATGGAATTGTCAATGTTTCGGGTCAAATCCCTGCCTCAGGACTAAGTGTGGAGAAGAGTGATAGCCATTATAAAGAGGAGAAGGGTAGTGGTGAAACAGTGGCCTAATCTGCTCAATGTTTTCTCAAAAAAATAAACCACATCTATGGAATCAATCTAGCAAACATTGCTTCCAAGGCAGGTATATTCTTCTTTAAACAGGGAGAACACAACCACAGAGAATCCCAGCAGTGGTCTCGGTGAAGCCCTGAGGAATTGCAGAATCACAGAGTAATTACGGCACAGAAAGGGGTCATTCTGCCCATTAAGTCAACATTGGGTCTAAGTATGAGCAATCCAATTTGTGTCATTGCTTGTCCTCTGCTCACAGCCCTGTAAATCCTTTTAGATACTTATCCAGTACTCTTCTGAGTGCTACAATTGAATCTGTTTCCACTACTACCCTAGCAGTGCATTCCAAACACTCTCTAATTCCCTGCCATTTAAAAATTTATCACAGGCACTCACTGTGTAAAAAAAAATCCCTTCATGTCACTTATGGGTAAAATATATGTTTTCCTCATGTCACTTTTGGAGTGTGATTTCCTTACTATTTTATCCCCCATGAGGAACTAATTGGCAGGAGGAATTGCTAGCTTTTAATCAGAAGATCCGGGCCGATATATTTCCTGATCCCATCCCACACAAGATCAGCTAACTGGCACAGACTTAAAGAAAAACATTGGCTTTTATTTCTCCTCCTGAATCTTAGATTGATTTTACCCACACATGCAAAGGCTTTCCTAAGGTTTGCTGTCTATTTTATATAATGAAGCTCTGAGACTTGCAGAACTATTTGTTTTATTTGAATTGTCTTACTAGACTCACTGGCAATTCATTGTTTGATTCATCAGGAATATAACAGAAATAGCTGGAAGTATCTAGCAGGTCAGGTAGTATCAACGAGGAGAGAAATCATTCATCAGGAACACAGTAACTCCGGGAGTTATGTTGCTATGCATCTGAAGGATAATCTTATGGACTGGAATCCTTTGAAAATTTTCTCAAATGATACCAACTCTACCAAGTAGAAAAGTTCAATTGATTTAATTGTCAATTTGCTTGAAATATGTAGGATGAGCCCTTACTGTTGCAGAAACATCATTTGGGGTAGAATGAGTAATTTGTCACAGTCACTGGACTTCAATCTAGATTAGCTGAAATTTGAAGTGGGGCTGTTGCAATCTTGAGAATTCTGATAATTCTTCCAGCCTTTTCGCTGAATGAAAAAAAATCATTAAAATGAAGAGATTCGTTTTTTTTAAATATCAGTTTTTGTCCCCCTCTAAGAAGTGAGAGGGAGGGAAAAGACAGCAGAAAGAAGAGACATTCGCAAAGCGGCTGGAGATGGCAATCTTCCGAGATTTACCCCCAGTGGGGCTGTTGTAACTTTGAGGGCTCTGATAAACCTTTTAGCCTTTGTGTTGAATTAAGAAAAACATAAATATGTTAGTTCTGTACATAATACTTAGAAATTGACTTATATTGATTTGGCTTTGTTGGCTTCTGGGTAGTTAGCTTCCAGCAGCCAATGGTCAAAATAGGCCGACATGCCACTTGACTTCTTCGTTATTTGTTGTATCTTCACGTGAATACTTCAGCTTACAAATTAGGGTAATTATTGTCTGACATTGCACCTGAAAGTAAATTAACCAACCCATGTTAGAATCCACTTAGTACTCACTTCTGGGTGAAATTGTGCCCATCAGGAAATTGGACTGGGCATTTTCATGGACTGTTCACCTTAACAGTCCGAATGCTTTCCTGGCAATGACCCCACATCTAACTTATTTATTCATTTATTCATTATCCTAATTTATTCATTTTTCAGATTGTGGGCATCGCTGGCAAACCAGCATTTATTGTCCACCCCTAATTTCACTGAAGAGTGTAGTGGTGAGTAGTATCTTTGAATAGTTGGTCCTTTTAGTGAAGATACTTTCACAACACTGTTGGGTGGGGAATTCCAGGATTTAGACCCAGTGATGATGAAAGACCAGAGATATATTTTCAAGTAAGGATGGGGTATCACTTGGAGGGGAATCAGCAGGTGATGGTGTGGTGAAGTCCCTGGGCTCCTACTGCCCTTGCCCTTCTTGGGAGTAGGGATCATAAGTTTGGATGCTGCTGTCAGAGTAGCCCAAGTGAATAACTGCTGTGTATTTTGTCAATACGTACACGAAACCCATTTTCCACCCTTGCTGATATAAGTTGGAACTTATACTTAGAGAGCTCATAAATAGTTTTATACTCAGCTTCAGAATCAGAATCAGGTTTATTATCACTGACATATGTCATGAAATTTGTTGTTTTGCAGCAGCAGTACAGTGCAAGACATAAAGACGTAAAAATTACTATAACTTAAAAAAATAAATAAATAGTGCAAAAGGGGAATAACAAGGTAGTGTTCATGGGTTCATGGATCGTTCAGAAATCAAAAGGCGGAGGGGAAGAAGTTGTTCCTGAAACATTGAGTGTGGTCTTCAGGCTCCTGTACCTCCTCCCCAATGGTAGTAACATGAAGAGGGCATGTCCCGGGTGGTGATGAATGTCACCTTCTTGAGGCACCACCCCTTGAAGATGTCCTCGATGTCAGGGAGGGTTGTGTTTGTGATGGAGCTGGCTGAGTCTACAACCCTCTGCAGTCTTTTTCGAGTCTGCACATTGGAGCCTCCATACCAGGTGGTGATGCAGCTAGTCAGAATGCTCTCCACCGTACATCTGTAGAAATTTGTAAGAGTCTTTGGTGACATACCAAATCTCCTCATACTCCAAGCTTTTACTCAGATCTCTGTTGTTTGTCATATAGTTTGCAGACAACACAAGAACTGGCAGAGTTGTGGATAGTAAAGAAAGTTGTCAAAGTATTTAAGGTATAGTCCAGTTGGAAATGTGGGCAGAGAGTTGGCAGATGGAGTTTAATCCAGACAAGTGTGAGGCATGGCACTTTAGGAAGTCAAATTTAAGAGAAAAGTGTACAGTAAATAACAGGATGCTTAGGAGCATTGATGTACAGAGGGATCTTGGGGTGCAGATCAATTGCTCCCTGAAAGTGGCAATACAAGTAAAGAAGGCATACGGCATACTTGCATTCATCAGTCAAAATATTGAGTATAAAAGTTGGGAAGACATCTTGAAGCTATATAAAACTTTGGTCAGGCCACATTTGGAGTACTGTGTGCAGTTCTGGTTACCATATTACAGGAAGGATGTAGAGATTTTGGAGATGGTGCAGAAGAGGTGCACCTGGATGTTGCCTGGACTAGAGAGTATTAGCTATAAGGAGAGGTTTGACAAACTTGGTTTGTTTTTTCTGGAGCATCCGAGGCTGAGGGGTGACCTGTGGAAGTACATAAAATTATGAAAGGCATAGACAGGGTAGATACTGAGTCTTTATCCTAGGATAGAAATGTTAAACGCTAGAGGTCGTAGCTTTAAGGTGAGGGGGGAAATGTTTAAAGGAGACATACATGGCATGTTTTTTTACACAGAGAGTGGTAGGTGCCTGGAATGTGAGGCCAGGGGAGGTAATGGAAACAGATACAAAAGCAATGTTTAAGCGGCATTCAGACAGGCACATGAACAGGCAGGGAATTGAGGGATACAAACCACGTTCAGGCCAATGTGCAGTTTAAGTTGGCATCATGTACCGTGGTCAGCACAGACATTGTGGGTCAAAGTGTCTGTTCCTTTGCTGCACTGTTCTACGTTATAAAGGTGCAACCTACAACTTTCAATGCACAGTCACAAAAAGACATAACACTGAAGTTACCAATGAAAAGCAAAATCAAAGCATCACCATTCTGACATTGATGCATCAATCAAAATATCTGCTGGAATCACATTCCACTTGTCAAAATATTATACCAATCACTTTTCTTTGCTTCATCAATGTTTGCAGCCCTTAATTTTAGACTCCTCAGAGCATCACGTTGTAATCTCTGCCTCAATGATCATCCCACATCTTGCTGTGGTGTAGGACCACACTCAGGACTCCCAGTAGGTCAATGGGTCACATGGTGGGGTGACCATACATAGAAGAAATTACCATGTCCCCTTCTTCCAAGGGTTTTCCTTGACCTCCATAACACCCTCTTCTGCAGCCTGACATCTACCACCCTTCCTTGTCCCTCAACTCTGAAAAGACATGGCAATGGCAATGGATCTCTGTAGCTCCCATCCATAAATGCACAGGTTGCATCTTTCAGGCTGTAAACCATCCTAGCTCTGTTTCAAACAACAAAACACAGTGAATGCTGGAAACACTCAGCTGGTCAGGCAGCATCTATGGAAAAAGAAACATATTTAATGTTTCAGATTGAAGATGTCATCAGAACTATGAAAGAACGAAGAAAAATCTGAGTTATAAATTGTGGCAAGTGTGGGGAAGGGAAGAGTAGCATCTGATGAAGAGTCTTTGACGTGAAATGTTAATCCCGTTTCCCTTTCCCCAGATGCTGCCTGACCAGCTGAGTATTTCTGGTATTTTCACTTTTTATTTCTGAATTTCAGCATCTGAACTTTCTAATTCTCAATTTCTAGCATTACTTCATACCAATATTTTTGCCCAATTTCATGGTTTTCTCTTGCAGAAGAAGCAATTGATTTTCAGAGCTAAGCACAAGGATAACTAAGAGTACCAAAAATAGGTGAAGTCTATTATCCATCTGTATTTCATGTTTGAGGATTTCCGGGTCTCTCTGAACACCACCATTTCACATAAAAACAGTAAATGATCGAAATTTTGAGTGAGTCAGGCTGTAGCACGTGATATGGAATCAATGTTTCACATCTATAAGCTTTCTACTTTTCCACCAATATTTAATGGCCTCACACTATTTAAACAATATTCTGCTTTTTATTTCTGTTAAATGGGTGGAAAAATAGTTTGGAGAGATGTATAAGGATGTTGTCAGGTTGGAGAATGTAAGTTGTGGAGAGTGATTGGCTAGGCTGGTGTTGCTTTCCTTGAAATAAGTGAGGTTGAGGGGAGAGTCAATGAAATATATGAAATAATCAGAGGCGGAGGCAGGTTGAGCAGGAAAGATAAGCAGGGGCATTAATTCAGGATAACAGATTTGAGGGGAGCTGAGGAAAAATGTTTCTATCCAAAGGGTGGTGGGAGTCTGGAGCTTCCAGTCTGAAGGAACGGTGGAAGCAGAAACCCTAACACTTTTAACTAGTATTTGGATTAACCTTTGATTTGTTGCAACCTACAAGACAATAGACTGAGGGCTGGCAACTAACGTTAAGCTAAGCATCTAATTTCTGATCAGCATGGCCAGAACAGACCATTGGTCTACACTTGTAAATCTCAATTATTTCTGTAATCTCATTTTTCCTGTTGATCTATTCTATCTGGCATCTTTTTGATCACTGACTTAAATTTTCAACAACCCTTGGTAGACACCTTCTGTCCTCACAACTTACTTTCCCACTTATATTGTGAAAACAGATAAAAAACTATTTGTTTAATGCCTTCCAATTCTTCTTTCCTCTCATTAGTTCCCTTATCTCAGCTTCTAGTGGACTAATATTTATTTTTGTTCGTCTTTTCCTCTCTACATGTAGAAGCCCTTTTATATTTCTTGTTAATTTACATTCTTTATTTATTAATTTTTTTGGTCATCCCTTGCTGTCTTCTGAAATTCTCCCAATCCTCCTGTCTATGACTATTCTTTGGAACTTCATGACCCTTTTCTTTCAATCTAATACCTTCCTTAACTGCGTTAGCCGTGGATGGATCACTTTTCCCATGGAGTCTTTAATTTATTTTATTTAGTTTTAAGACAAGCTCAAACTCCCAATGTGAAGTATGTGGGCTCATCTAGTTTTGCACCATGACTTCCCATTTGAGGAACAGATCGAGAGTAAATAGGTCATTCCACTCGTTACAATGCATGGCATATTTATAGCCTGGATAACCCTAGGTAAGGAATTCAAGGTAAAATTGTTCAATGGAAGAAAAATACAATAAACAAAACCTGGCTCTGACTTTTTGTAGAAGTTTGTTCTGATCTCCTGCCATAACTTCAATGGGAGATAGATGGAATTGTGAGAGAAATAGCATTGACAGCTGTCTTCAGTGATTTAAATAATTTCTCAAAACTCTACTTGATCTGCTCCAATGTCATGGCAGCAGAACAGGTGAACCACTGTGAAAATTCAGGGCCAAATACTTAGCAAGTAATGCTGATGACACCACTAATCTTCTTCTCCACAGGCTGAAAGCCATTCTTTTTATTTGCTCTTTATAAAGGAAAGTCAGTCCAGCTTATCTCTAACTACTTACTTCATGATTTGTATAAAGGTCTTCCGTGAGTCTGCTATTTCTGATAAAATGTGGCTTGTAAGGAGTTAGCTGATTGGCAGCAAGATTTGGAAACCTGTGTGCATGGGTTGTGCACACCTTGGAACCACTTAAAATGAACAGAGAGAACAAATCTTGAGTTTACAGTGTGAATGGGTGATTCTCCCTGCAGGAAGCACAAAGTAGAATGATAACCCAACACGATTCACATGGAATATGTTCCTTACTCTAAATTTGCTGTTAAAAGCTAACTTATGGCACTGGAATATTTGATCTGGCTTTGGGCCTTACCCAACAATTAGGTAACATTTCCTCTGGTCATTGTTGCTGGTAACATCTTAAGTGCATTTAAATACTTCACATTTTGCAGCAGGAATCTTTTCCTTGGTCAGCTTTATCTCCTTTCCTGTACATCATCCTGCACATACCATATGAATTCTACAGGAAGAACCCCTGCAGGAAGAAAAGCAGAAGAGAAAAATGTCCCTTTTAATTTTTTCAACATAAACTATATGTGGCAGTGCTTGAAATTCCCAACTGGAGCTCATAGCAACATCAAAATGACCTGATTGAATTACAGACTTACAACGCTCCGCCAAGTGCCTTTTATCCCAGATTTAATTTTGTGTGGTGTGCCAGTAAATACCAACTTGGTACCTTCAGAATTTACAGAACTAATTGTTTATTGGAGGGCCAGCACTTTGATTTTAATTCTGGCTCAATGTTTTTCAAATGTTTGCCTTGGCAGAATCTATCATTATTCTAGTGTAGAAAGCTCACAAGTAACACTTCTTAAAGGCACATGCGCTTTGTGAAGAATAAAACCGTCTTGGCACACTTATTTGTTTACAGAGCCCTTGAGACAAGATGGTGAAAATTACATTGGAGTGATTACTGGGTTAATTATGCTAAATATTACTAAAATCCTTTAAAATTCCTGTAATCTCTGCAGAATTAGAGTAGTTCATGTCTGGCACAAGGTTTCAGCTAGTTCTGGCCCTATATTATATCAAAAGCATATTGTTCTCCTTTATTCATTGGGCACACATTCCAATTTGTTGCATTTCTTCTCTTTTTTTGATTACTTTGAGATACATCTGTTATAGTAAAAAAGTTGAAAACATTCACCTTCCAAACCTTTCAAAGACAATTTTTAACATCAGCAAGTACAAACCTTGTTCAAACTATACAGGGTGCTGCAGTAATATGACAAACAACGAAGTGTTTGACAGAAATATTTCACCTCCATTTTTGCGGTATGGTAGTTGATTTACTTCTAATCTCAGACCCAAAGCCAATTGTCCCACAGTGTTTCTATTTTCAATTTTACTTTCAGTTATAATTCTAGAATGGTTAAAATGCTTCCTTTAACCATTAAAGCTGATGCTAATGATAATTAAATGAAAATTAAAGTGCTGATATCAAAGTCTGCTCTCAGCTACAGTAACTAATGCTCCCAGAACAATCATTCTTACTCAGAAATAGAAATGCTGGAAGAATCCAGCCAGTCAAACAGCATCTGTGGAAAGAGAAACCTGTTAATGTTTCAGGTCGAAGACCCTTCATCAATATCTAACTGGTTTCTCTTTCCACAGAGGTTGCTTGACTGGCTGAGTTCTTCTAGCATTTCTGGTTTTGTTTCAGATTCCAACATCTGGAGTTTTATTTACTTTGTGTTCATCCTTGCTCAGCCATCAGTGGATCATGCATGGTGTTACGGACTCAGTGAAAGTCCCTTTAAGATAGAGAGTGTGTGTGTATGTGTGTGGGGCGTGCTTACGTCAATAGAAGATAAAGGACGTAATGACATTGTTGAAGAAGGCAGAAGAAGAAGAAGGAGAGAGAGAGAGAAGGGAGAGAGACACCAGCCTGCTTGTTTTCTCTATCGATGGATGAGAAACAATAACTGTGTTTGCTACTGAAATCCATGTATGAAAGTTGGAAGTAATCCGGTGGAGTTCACTTTGTTGCTGACCTGTAGAAGGAAACAGGTATTTGTGTGTGGACGACCACGGTTCGGATGCTTTTCGGGGTGAGGAAGTCACTACCGAGTAAACACTGGAGTGTCGTTTGGGTTCCATCGTGGAACATTTGGATTTCGTATGTACTCTCTCTATGTTTTTCTACATCTACATCTTATCTTCAGACAACGGTGGTTGTTGAAGAAGCCCTTGCTCATGTTTCACCTTATGGCTTGCGGAACTGAACTTTAAGAACCATTCCGGAACTGGGAGTTTTGGACTTTGCCACACCCACACACACACGAAGAGTTTAGTTTTGGGGTTAACGTTCGAGGTTTAACATTTTTGAATTCTAACATACTAACATTTTTACTTTTATTTTACGTATTATCATAAGTAGTGATTAATAAAATAGTTTTTAACACTAAATCATGCTCAGTGTGTTTTTTTTGTTGCTGGTTCGTGACAATGGCCAATTACTTACTATCCTTTCTGAAATAACTTATTCCCTTTAGGCTGGTAACCTCTCCAATGAATGGAGGCTTCCTGTACAGATAATTCTAGTAGCAAACCTTTAACGAGAAATGAGGGAGTCCTTTAACCATTTAGATTCAGATTCAGATTAGTTTATTTTCATATGCACCAAGTTGCAATGAAATTCCTTGCTTGCATGAAACTCACAGTGTAAACAGTATACATGGTAATAACATGTCTTCTTTTTGGCTGACCAATGGTTAAATATAGTGTCAGGAAATCAAATAAATAGTACTATTTCCTGTTCTATTATATGAAGGAGATTGCACAAGACACTGTTGTATTGACTATATTTATAAATCCTTTGTGCATTGAAACAATTGATGACAGTAGGATCATAGAAATTCATGCACAGTAGGACGCTCATTGCATCCATGATGGCAAAAGAGGTGGAACAAGTGCCAACTTTTTTGCCTTTAATATCCTGTAAGTGTTCAAGACATGGATGCACAAATGTACATAGTTGACTTTTTCTTTCATCTGATTGTTCATTGGGTATAGATGTTATGGACAATGCCAACATTTATTGTTCCTTCGTGATCTATTTGGCTCTGAGTGGAAGAGGCAGAGAACCATACTGGTAGGTCTGCAGTCATGTGTAGAACATAGAACAGTACAGCACAGGAACTAACTGAACTAATCTCTTCTGCTTGGACCAGAATAAGTACAGACGGCAGATTTCCTTCCCTGAACCAAGTAGACTTTTAACAATCCATTTGTTCTGTGTTTACCATAATTGAGATTAGCTTTTTTTAAAAAAAGTTGCACATTTACTTAATGATTTGGTTTTGAACAAGCAGCCTTGGTGGGATTTGGACTTATTTCTCTGGATCAATGATTTCTCTGTATTCATACCTGCTGCTTGTATCGTGGAGTTTCATGCTGGAAATCCATACAGAACACCATTTTGCCTACATGCCTTCAGAAGTGGACCTATACGTGTGATTGCCTACAACAAGCCCAATATCAAATTTAAATGTAAAACTATAAATGTAATGGCAGAAATGACCTTAGCATTACCATTTCAGACTTCAAATCACAATGCAAGAGCTTTAAAAATCTAATGGGTGGTCAACGAATACAAACATATTAGAAACAAAAGCAGTGGCCATATAGAGGCCATATAGTGGCAGTAAAGAAGCCAGATGCCATTCAATAAGATCATGATAGTTCGTCAAGTTCATCCTCTTGTCCCATGCAAGTATCTGCAGGTCAAAAATCAATCTCAGCTGTGAATATACTTTATGACTGAGAATCTATAACGCTCTGAGTCAGAGTATTCTAAAGACTCTCAACCCTCTGTGGTAATCACATCCCCAAATGGCCTACCCCTTTTCCTGAGACTGTGCCTCCTAGTTCTCAAGGAAAAGGTTCTCGACACCTTCTCTGACAGACCATCTCAGAATCTCATACATCTCAGTGAGACAAGTGAAGAAAGCATTGACTCAGCAGAGAGTGCAGAAGTGGCAACGTTGACTGCCTAATTCACTGGATTCAGATTATTGTTTGTAAATCCATATCTCATTAATTAAGCTGAAAGTGCAAGACATTTGATACTGTTTAAAAATGACAGAAGAAAATGCAAAAGTGGACTCAGATATTGATAATTAAATACATGCAGCAACACCATCAACGTCAACCATTTAAATGAGTGAGGTACAGGCTACAAAATAATTAGCTTGTGTAATTTCCTCTAGTAATTGTAACTCGGCAACATGACACATCCTCAAAGATACACCATTCTGGGGGATGGCAGATGTAGCAGATGTCCAGAATTATACAGACAAATATAATCAAAGCTATTTAAGTGAAACAGATTTGCAGTATTGATGTGTCACTGACACACCTTGCCTCTTGAGCACTGAAATGCATCCTGTGTGTGATAGTCTCATTGTCTACTGTCACGATGATCATGTTTTGTGCATTTGAGAAGCCAGTGAAGGGTTTTTGCCAGCTGTCAGCTAAAATAAATGCATTTCCATTTCACATTAATTTATCTGATCTTAATTCTGTTCTATTATTATTATGTTTTAATTATTTGAGTGCTGCAGGCAACAATTCCGTGTGAAAACAAACAAGCAGTGGGAGTTCTTCTGTAAATTGCAATTGATCTCAGATGCTGGGGAACATGCATTATTATTTAGGCTGTCCTCTACTTCGAAGGGAGGCTGAACATAATTATCCTTAAAACAAAGTAGTATGCGTCCCTTCTTTAGTGCAATGTCTTTCTTCTTAAAGAGACATTTGCCTACAAATTTGATTGCTCCTAAGCCATGGTTATCTCGTGTCTAATTATGCCACAATTGCTTGGATATAACATTCGACTGTGGACCTTGTAAAAATGTCTGAGTACATTTTGATTGGAAAATACTGTTTTTAAGCTATTAATGCCAGGTCACATTGATGAGTGTCTCTGTACCACATGACTAACCTATTCCCATGCTAAATAAGTGCAGGGTTCCAAGCCCTAAAGACTTGTTTCTACCAAGTGCAACACTGCTGGAAGTGCATGCATGTAGTTGGATCATTCAACACGGGCTACAAGGGAAGCTATGTGGAAAAGTTAGTGAGTCTCCTGCTTTACAAATCTCAATCTCAACATCCCACTAGATGTGAGAAGAGTGTCATCTGGACCAGTTATTCCCAGCATATCCCAAAGTGAAACTAAAGCACCAGTGGCAGAAGATGACCACAGAAATCATGTCCATGTGGGAGTCTCCTTATTCCTGGGGACAGAGTCAGAAGACATTTCGTAACCTGACTAGCTGGATGAAGTTTAGTGCCTTGTCACTTTGAACTTTGCCTCACCTAAGCTACCTTTAAACACATACAACTGTAGCGTTCAGCCCTGAAGTCACACACACATCAATCCCACACAGCAGACAACTCTGCAACCACTCTCTTGTATTCTTCCCAAGCTTAACCTTTCTTAGCAACTCACATGCTTAAAACACACACTGCACACACTTGCAGCTTAGAGCATACACGAACGCACATATACACACGGACACACACACACAGACTCAACATGCACACAACTCAGAGACACGCAGACTTACACATAGAACAAAGCACATATCACTCACACAGCACACACACACACACACACACACACACACACACACACACACACACACACACACACACACACACACACACACACACACATCTCTGAACCTCCACTTCTTCCTGTTACAGCTGAATGGCTGTGTGAAAAGGCTAGGACTTGTTGCATGTGACAACTGCAATGTTTCACCTCTATCTGGAAAGCGCTGCCAGGGACTCCCAGAGCTCATTAAATGCTGGAAGTGTATTTTGAGGACTGTGACAGTATCATCTGTTCCAGCTGGTTCATGGACAGCAGTCCATGTTCTAGCTGGTTCAAAGCAGAAATAACCCTTATCCACAGGATCCAAGCTTCACCTGCAATGACAGATGAAAATGAAGGGCAAAGCACAGTGTCTAAGAGTCAAGCAAACTCCCTGAGTACGTTGCATTGACCATGGGATTTTTCTTCTTATTTTTGAGTATAAATTGTATGTTCAGTGATTGTCCTTGTGATTTATGTGGAGCTCCAGGTTCTCAAGGAGCCACCTGAGTCAGTCTCACTGGATCTTCATGCCTGCCATGCTCATTCAGGCTGGTGGCCTTTGATCAAGGAAAAAATCCTTTTCCTTGAATGGAGGACGTCAGTGACTCCCTCATGTGACTGTTCACAGCAGCTTGGAGATATGGAATGGATCACCCACCAGTGCCTGGTTTAGAGTCATAGAGTTACACAGCATGGAAAACAGGCGTTTCAGCACAACTGATCCATGCTGACCAAGATGCCCCATCCAAGCTAGTCCCAGTTGCCAGCCTTTGGCCCATACCCTTTTAAACCTTTCCAATCTATGTACCTGTCCAACTGTCTTTTAAAAGTTGTTATTATACCTGCCTCAACCACTTCCTCTGGCAGCTCATTTCACATCCATACCACACTTTGTGTAAAAAAAGTGTCCCTAGTTTGATCAGAGGTTAGGAAGTTCAAGATTACAATGACAGAGACCTCCCCAGGCAGAGATGTCCAGGCATAGGCATGTGGCTATAACTCTGTCCGTGGATCTCTGTCACCACTAGAGAATCTGAGGCTCTAGATATACCTTCCAAGAGGTTCAGATAGGATCATAACTTTCTTGAGAAGCATGGTCAGTGGAAATGATCTTCTTGTCCTCTGTGACCAGTTCTTTGCTTTAGACACTTTTCCTGAAAGTGAGGCACCTCAGGCAAAGAAATAAGTGAAGAAAGTGTAATCTTTGTGTGATCTTGTAGCAGCCTCCTAAGTCACCAACCAGACTCCAAAGAACAGACGTGAGGGCCAAGTAGGTTATGATCATCCAGCTGCATTGAGCTGGACACTATGAAAATAAGCTTCTCCATGTGTGGACAATGAGTTTATAAGAGAAGAAAAACCTGACTCAATTTCACCTGGCAATGCTCACATCACTCCCACAACACACACAGACACACACATTTAGTGAAAAGTGAAGTTGCTTGACCAGTGATATTACTTGTATCGTGCCCTACACACATAATGTCTGACACTGGCATGTGTCATGACTGGAAGAGCCATGCCCAGTTTTGCAACCATGTCATTCTTCCAGTTCAATGGCTTTTTGCCACGCTCACTGAGAGATCAAAATTCAATCATACACCACCTAAAAACACAACAATTGTGCAATCTAATTTCAGGGCAAGCAAGATTGCTCTTTTTTTTAACAGAGCTTCATCTAATTGGGGGGGGGGGGTCCACTTGCTGGATTTATCTCACTTTTGGCATAAGTAAGAATACAGGTGATGATTAACCCTAACCCGAGAACTGTTGGAAGTGCAGTTGGGAAATTGCTTAGCAAGTGCATGTGGAACATAAGGAAGTCTAGCAGGATAAGGATTGCAGTTTACTGTATTAGGTACGTATTTCCTTCCAGCAACTCCTGTACCATATTAGTAAATAGTTAACACTCAAAACACAGTGTTCTAATAAGGGCTTCAATTCATTGACCATTGAATCAGAATCAGATTTATTATTATTGACATCTGTTGTTTTGTGGCAGCAGTACAGTGCAAAGACATAAAATTACTCCAAATTACAAAAATAAATAAATAGTGCAAAGAAAAGGAATAACAATGTAGTGTTCATGGATTCATGGACCATTCAAAAATCTGATGGCAAAGGGGAAGAAGCTGTTTCTAAATTATTGAGTCTGGGTTTTCAGGCTCTGGTACCTCCTCCCTGATGATTGTAACGAGAAGAGATCATGACTTGGATAGTGAGGATCATTAGAGATGGATGCAACATTCTTGAGGCACCATCTCTTGAAGACGTCCTTGACAGTGAAGAGAGTTGTGTCCGCGATGGAGCTGGCTTAGTCTACAACCCTCTGCAGCATCTTGAAATCCTGTGCATTGGAGCCTCCATAATAGGCGGTGATGCAACCAGTCAGAATGCTCTCCACCATACGTCTATAGAAATTTGTAAGAGTCATGACCATCCATTGATCATACTTTATACCTGGGACTACAACTGGATTGTGGCAGGAGATTGCAGTAAGGAACGTTATTTAAAGGAGATCAAAATACAATTGACAAAAGTGGAAAAAAAATACAGTTTTAGAACATTGCTAGGCAAATAAAACTAAACGCTTCTTGTCCTGTTGGGCATCACTGTTAGTCAGCCATTGAGATCAGTTTTTTTTGTGATAGGTGAAAAATGGATGATTAAAGTCATTGGGAAGCTTGACCATCATTCTAACTATTTGTCCCATTGCCTCCCCACACCATGTGTCATTCAGATGAGCTGTTCTAAGACCCTCATCAAAACCCGAAGAAAATGATTATGTTCTCTTTGTTAACCACTGACCAACCTCATTCACATGTTCAACAATCGATATGCAGTCAAGTTTGCATGTCAACTTGGCTCTATAGTAATACACAGGAATTTTATAGCTTCAAGCTCCACTCTAGAAAGTGTATAATAAAGTCGTATTTCAACACAACACTGAGCAAATATGGGAGAATCTGGTGGAAACATTAAAAATTAAGCTAAACTTTGGCTGAGTTGTCTCTCCGATTGTCTGGACTTTCTCAGAATTGAGGATTAATTTCATCAGGCATTGCTAATGAGAAGATGCTTACGTGATGACCATAACAACTTTATCCAGAAATTCATCCCCAGGCAGAGGCACTGCGCATAGTAGCGCCACGGAGAGGCATCAACACTTTGTTCTCAAGCCTTTATTTATTTACTCATAAAGTTCATAAGTCACTCATAATGCTGATAACTATTTTACATTCCAAATTACTCCTGGACCAAGGAGCCATTTTCATGGTAAATTGCCAACTACTTTGGTGGCTCAGGAGTGACACTTTGACAAGGTGGGTGAGGAAACCAATCAGGTTGGGTACCTTGCAACAAATGACTCAACTCCTGACACCCCAAACCCTTTCCACCATCTACAAGGCACAGTCCAATGATCTTCAGGAGTGCAGCTCCAAAAAAACCCAAGAAGCTCAACACCATGTGGGGCAAAGCAGCTTGATTTAACTACTAGCCCATTCATCACCCTAAGAATTAATTCCCTCCACCACCAGTACACAGCTGGATGTAAAGTGTGCCAACCACTAAATGCACTGCATTTATTCATTAATGCTACTCTGACAGCACCACCTCCCAAGAAGAACAAGAGTAACATTACCTGCAGGTTTCCATCTTGACATGGAAATGTATTGCTGGTCCTTCAGTGTCATTACATCTAAATTCCAGAATTCCTTACCAGACAGCACCATAGGAGAACCGTCACCAGAAGAACTGCAGTGGTTTATGAAGGAGGCTCACCACCTTTCCAAAGGCAGTTAGGGATGGGCAATACATGCTGGTCTTGCCAGTGAAGTCAACAAATTGAGTCTATGAAAAGAAAATTCAGCACTTGACCCGTGTGGCCATCTGGATTGATCTTCTGGGGTGTCAGTGAGAAATTCATGAAAGTTTCCCTTCCCCTATTGTCTCTGTGTTGTTTTTTTCTCATTTCCTTTGTTCCTGAGTTTACAAGGCTGCAGAGGAGGGTGAAGCAGAGAGGAAATGTTTAGTCATGATGTTCCAACCATCACACTGTGAGTCAGACATATTAGATCAGCAGGATCTTTCCTGTCTGTTAATTGTGTAGATTCATGTTCCTTCCAGTGCCATAGTCAACACTCATCCATCAACCAAAATTAGATTAACCGGTCATTCATCTCATTGCTGGTTGTGAGGTATAAGTTTGTTGCCATCTTCGTCTACATAACAGCAGTGACTGCACTTCAAAATTAATTGATCCTGAGACATCTTGAGAAACCCTGTGGAGGTGAAAGGCACTGTCTTCCACAGGATAAGAGAAAAAAAGAAGGAACTCAGTTAACGGCAGCAATAAATCATATTGCACCATACTGTGAGTGCACTTTTCTATTTTGCTCTAAGATAAGTTATCTTTGTAAGCAAACAGATCTGAGGAAGGCTTCAGGAACAATCTGACATTGCTCCCCTAAAAGGATGTGCCTGTTGTCGCAGCAGAGCAGCAGTGAAAAGAGGAACAGAGCAGGATGCTGTGGTTTGAAGGAATAAAAGAATATCAGAGTGTGGGCCTCCTAAGGACAGGCTCACCATGCTAAGCCTGAAGGAATCCACATGAACTTGTCAACTGAGATACTTGGCAGAGATGGGAGTTTATTTCTTGTCATCATGGGATAACTGGGACCATTGTGCTGATGAGCTGTAAGAGTTTTCAGTACTTGCCACAGGTAATATTGTATTCAATCATGAACAGGAAATTCATTTATTACCTGTCAATAATGTGGATCTCATTTCTGTCAATGATGAGCCCTTATTACAGTCATATAATGTTACTCATTAGCCCATGTATTAACTAATTCATTTATATTTGCTTTCCAAACATCACCATGATCAGTTTGAACTTTCCAAGCAGAAGGAGTTGATGCTTCGAGGTAGAAAATGTTAAAATTCTTGAACTTCAGAGCTATATCAGAATACCCAGCAAAATATACAGAATAGTCAAATAACAATGGTGGGAACATTCAAGTAAGAATTCAAGTGAGAGCTTTTCCATTAAAATGCAGTCCTACCCTCAATTTTTCCATGTGAGGGATATACATACAATAAGCACACATCAGAATGGTAACAGCAATGGAATATCAGTACTGCAATCAGATCAAATGGATTCTCTAATTCCCAATTTCATAAAAAAATTGTTTTTAACTTCAAATGTTCCAAATGCAGCAGCCCATATTTGGATTGTCCTGCGTGCAGCAAAGCTGCCATATGCTAAGCATATTGGAGTAGCTTAACAGCGACAGTAATGCAACACTTACTCTAATTACAGCTACTCTCAGTTTTCTGCACATTTAAGGCCAGCTGTAGTAATTCAGCACCTTGAGAAAAACACCAATTAAACATTTTTTTTTGGAGGGTGGAGTGTAACTGAGTGGAAAAAAAGAAGCCTGAATGATATTTTCTGGAGATTGAAAAGACAACCAAGAGCATTCATTTAATTTATTATATTCTTAACTACATGTAATTTATCGAATTATTTCAACTTCAGCAGGTCATTATCAATCAAATGAAAATTTAATAAAAAACTGCACTTGCTGGAAATCTGAAACAAAATCAGGAAATGCTGGTCAGGTAGCCTCTATGAAAAGAGAAACAGTCAATGTGTCGGGTATGTGACCCTTCGCCAGAACTGTCAGTAAATTATCAACCAAAATTTGACACTGAGCTTCATGAAGAGCTATCATGACAATTGGCAAAATGCTTGACAAATAGGAAAGTTTGAAGGAAGTCCTACAGCAACAGAGAGAAGTTGAGAGATGATAAGTCTGAGGAAGGGAAATTCAGAGCTGGACTGAAATACAGGGACGGATACCAATAGTGGAAACATGAATAAGTCATAAGTTGAAGGGATTCAGTTTTTCGGAAGGATCTGATTGAAGGTTGGTAACCTGAAGTGTTAACTCTGTTCCCCTCGCTACAGATCTTGTTTGATCTGCTGAGTATTTCCAACATTCTGTTTTTATTTTGCAAGGTTATGGAGCTAAACAAGATGATAAAAATCAGGAAGTGTGAGGCCATGGAGGGATTGTTATATAAGAATGGGAGTTTAACCATGAAACAATGTAGGTTGGTGAGCAAAGGGGTGATGGAGGAATTGAACTAGGTGTGATTTAGTAAAGGATTGTAGAGTTAGCAGGTGCTTTGAGTGGAACAAGGGATGGCAGCATAGAATGTAGGGGAACAGTCAGGTCCAAAATTCAACACCAGATAATTTACTGAAGTTTAACACAAGTCCAGAAGAATTTCTTTCCTTCCAATTCCATACCTCTTTGTTATCATCATGGACTTATTGACCTCTGCCAAACTTGTGTATTTGTGCTCCCAGATCTTTTAGCTTCTCTACCCCCCCTACATTTCCAAGTGATACATATATAATCTCTTTATTGCTCTTACTGAAATAGAATACTTCAAACTTAACTGTGTTGAAATTAATTTTGCTAATTATATGGTGATTCCACAAATTTATTGATGTCTTCTTGTAATCTGTTGTTTTGTAATTTTTCATGTCCCACAGTGTCTTACAGGAAAAGTGTTGTTTTTTGGATAAGATGTTAAAACAGGGTTCCTCTTGTCACCTTAGGTGAATCTAAAAGATTTCATGGTAGACCTTTGAGAAGCAATATTCTGGTCAATATTTGTACTATAAGAAACACACCATTAAATAAGTTAGATGGCCACTTCTTCTTTGCTGTTTGTGGGTCCCCACTGCACATAAATGGCCTGCCTTACTTCCTAATAATTACACCACACTTCATTAACCCTGAAACCATTTGGGATGTCCTTAAGTTATGAAAGGCAATGAATAAATACAAGATCTTTCATTATTTTCCTGTTGTTTTTCACCTTTCAGAGCTTGTAGCATTGGAAAAGACTGGTGCCTCATTGGTGAGCTCAGTCTTTTCTCATTCATTAGCTTGCATTGACCAATTTCAGTAGTTCAAAGAGAGGGAAGATTTGAATCTGAAAGGCAAGCAGTGCAGGAGATCACAGCAGACTGCCAGCAAAAAAGGAGAGATGACAGAACTCACAGAAAGCAGTAGTTGGCAGCAGAGTGGACAATAGGGGCAACAGGCTGAGATGGCACAGTGGAGGTAAGTGCTCTCTGCAGGAACTTAACATATACTGAAATACAACAAGCTGAAGTTAGCTGGGAAACATGTAGACAATACTTTGTTTTTCTGTCAGGAGTTAGAACTTGCATTAATGGGCACTTAGATTTTTAAGGTAATAGTTCTCCAATAAATATTCAAGTATCTTGCTGTATTTATGACTCCAGCAAAATGCAGTTGTGAAAGTGCAGGAGAATTCTTCTTTCCAATGTGCAGGATGTTTTATTAGCAATAAAACTATTTGTGTTGGACATAGTATTTGCCTACAAATCTGCCAAACCCAAAAGCAATTTAATCCTGTGCAACCCACACACTGATTGTGGAAGATGGATTCAGGACCTTTCTCTAGAAGATTAGAAGACCACTTCCTTCTTAATTGCTGACTACATGTATTGCTAAACATGAAATAGAGTGAATTAAAGTTAATTAAAGCAGCACAATATCTGAAAGTTTTGAATGTAATGTGTCTATGTCACAACTATCATTGTGCCTTGAATTTGATGTACCAGCAAGCACATTTGAAGAAGCCTAAGAGTTATATTAAAACTACAAATAGCCAAGAAATATTTGAAAGAATCAGATGTTTGTTCCATTGAAAATGATTTAACTTGTTTTATGTTAATCAGATGCGACAAGGTCAGCATTTACTGCCCCTCCTTAAATGAATTTGAGAAGCTGATAGTGAGCTGCCTCCTTTGACTGTTGCAGCCCTTCTGGTGGAGGTGCTCCCGCAGTGCTGTTGGGGGAGAGAATTCTAGGACTTAGACCAGCAATGAAGAAGGAACACTGATATATTTCCAAGTCAGGATCATCTATACATTGGAGAGTAACCTGGAAGTGGTTCACCTGATGGGGTTTAGATGATAATAGCTGCAGATCCTGATACTCACTGTTGGAAGATTTAAAAACAAATGTATTTAGAGTTTCCAATGTTTTCTAATCTCACCTGGCAAAACAGCCTTTTCATTTCATTCCTGCCATTCCTGATGCCTAGTGTTGCCCAGCTATTAAGAGCATGAAAATTTTCTGGTGCATTTTCCAGTCATTAACACAAAATTATTACATATTGGCACACTCAGTCACCATCTTCACATCTCCCAGAATATCCTGGAAGTGCAGGGAACCAGAAGAGCAGCTCTCTGGCACAATTACATCTTCTAACCCCGTGGAACCATATCCCTGGAGATGGATCAAAAGTAGTTCCTATATTGGAAACTAAAATTTAGAGATTCAAAGATGGAAAGCATCTTGACAAAGTGCTTTTTGGGAGTTTAGATTTCTCCACACACTGCATCTCAAACAGCGAATAACTTGGGGAATGTTGTCAAAATTCACTTGTAGGTCAATGTGACATGCAACTTGGCATCAAGTTTCCTTAAGCAACAATAAGAGAAATTGATCAGATGGAGGGAGATACGTTGCCTGATGAATGGCTTGATCTTCAGCCAGTAGCGTGGGAATCACTTACATTCACCTGACACGTAGGTTGGTGGATATTTTTACATATTAAAGGAGACAAGGGAAATAGAGTTAGTACAGGGATGCTGTGCCAAGATAAAATATCAGCTATGACCTAATTGAATAGCAGGGAAGTTGTGCTAAGGTAAAAGACTAGTTATGATCTCATTGAACAGCAAAGCAAGCATAAGGCACCAAATGGCCTGCTTCTATCTCTTATGCTTCTACTTATCATCTTAAATGAAATATGTTACCTCTGAGGAAGGGAAGGAAGAAAGGGTCCTTCATATTCCTATCAGCACAAAGTACTTCACACCATTTGCTATTATATTTCTGATTAATTATACAGAATTACTACCAAGAGTGATAACTGATTTTCTCTATTGCTACAGCCAAGATACTAAGCTTGCAGAGAACTATGGATGGCATCCTTAAAAGGAAATCTACATGGTGTTCTTAAAAGGAAATGCAGTAATATACCATGACTATAACATTATATAAAAACACCACAGTCATTAGTGTAACGTAGGAAATGTAACCGTCCCTCCTGCTGAACTGGGGCCTCTACTCAAGTTCAAGATCAAGTTTATTGTCATAGGCATACATAGAGTATAAATGCAATGAAAATTAGCTTTTTGCAGCAGCAGCACAATACGTTACAAACATAAGTTAACATAATTAACATAGGTTATACATAACTTACATGACAAAATAAACATAACAACATAAGTGCACGTTGAGAGAGGGAAAAGAAATATAGTCCAACGTAGTGCTAAGGTACTTCAGGTTAGTTCAAGAACCCGGTGGCGGTGGGGAAGAAGCTGCCGTTGAACCTTGCGGTGTGGATCTTCAGGCTCCTGTACCTCCTGCCTAATGGCAGCATCGAAAAGGAGGCATGGTCCAGATTGTGGGGTTCCCTGATGATGGATGTCACCTTCCTATGACATCGTCTCTTATAGATGTCCTCGATGGTGGGGAGAGCTGTACCCGTGAGCTTCTAGGGCATATCTTGAAAATGTAACTTAGTAGGACAGAGGGAAGAATTTTGCCTTCATTTATTTGTCTAGTTCCTATCTTCGAGGTTTAATTCTGTTCATTATATGTATGCTGCACATATGGAAAGCATCGGCAATTAATAGCTGGAAAGACCCATGGATTTCAGTAAGCTCAGTTTTCTTTTACTCTATCCCAGAGGTTCGAAAATTAGGTCCCTTGACCATGTTTTTTTCTGAGAAGGAAAACGGCAATATTTCCACAAAATGAAATCATATGAACTTCAACATACGTAGCTTCAATTAAACTGTATTAACTGGAAAAGCACAGTATTTTAATCGCATGTGTGATAAATGTGAGAAATCCTCTCAGCAACACATTGATCCTGGGTGCATAATCATCCTCAATGCAGGGGTGACAACTTAATGGAATATTTTGCCACATGTCACACCTTGATAATAGTGATATCGTATTAATTTGAGGAAAAGTCAAAACCTGAGCCATCAATGCTAATCCATAATCTACAATAAACTTGTGAATGTTCTATTTAGAAAGTGATGTCATCAATAAGTTTACATTATTACCCTACAGCATCTCAAAGTGAAATATCATCACCATCATACGACAAAGATTTTTTTCAGCTTGTAGAGTGAGTCAATACTTTGGTCGTCTCTGGAACCTGTTTCCAATAATGAGATTGCTCATGGCGATTTCTATTAATTACTAACAGAAACAATCCTTCATTATTGATGATCTCTGATCAAGGAATCCATGTCTTGTTAATAAAACAAGCAGCTAATGACAGTATTCTTAGTAGTTGCCAGTAATTAATTGCTGGCTATTAACATGTTCGATATCAATCAACAGAAGGAATCAGATTCATGAACCTTTCGGATAAATTGATATAGAGATAACACCGTATTATTCTTTATGGGTTGATTTAGCTTCTTCTATTCTCCTCAAACTTTATACCGAGTGTTTGTATATCATACTTGGGTTTAGATTATTGAGAAGAGGGGATGCTGGGTGCAAGGAAGTTGATTTCAGAATAAATCGCTCGCTTGTTGCCACTCCCGTTGACCCTAGCCACTATATACAGTACAGGTGGATGAAAACTGTACTTAGTTCAGTTCCTTGGGCAAATTGGCTGCTTCTGAATTTAAGACTTTATTGAGCCTGTTACTTCTAACTAGTGGCCTAAATGTGATTGCACTAAAGAGAAGAGTTATGAAGATGTTGACCAAACTAGAGGAATTTAATCACGAGCAAAGATTGGTTGGGATGGGTTTGTTTATTTTGTAATGGAGGAGACTATTTCCCTTAGTAAAGATGCCAATGACCAAGGGGCATAGAATAGATTTAAAATCTCCAGAAGTTTTAGAAGAGAATTGAGATATTTTTTACTTAGATGGTGATGGGAGTCAAGAACTCACTACCTGGAAGGATGCTGGAGGCATGTTAATGGCCCCAGCTGTATAGCTCTGAAGAGAGAGAGTATTTTAATATCTAATGTATTATGATCTGCAAAACTGCAGCTCATCAACTGGAAAGTGGGATAAGGGTGAATAGCATTTTTTGAGGTTAGCACTGACATAATGGGACAAATGGCTTCCTTCTGAGCTGTTATTTTTATGCTGTGATCCATAAGTGAGGCCAAAGGATTTCCCAATGTGACTATTGGGTCCAGACTGGATCAGTCTCTAACTTCATGAGGGAAAACTCACTTTTGGTTATTTAAAGAATTATTTATTGCATTTTTCACTTCTCATTTTCCTCCTTTCAATATTTGTGTAATGTTCACATTTACTAAATAAGATGAGGAAACTTGAGGTAAACTAGTGATACAGAGTGAAAAAAATTACACTTTGACCAAGGGACAGCAATATCTTATCTTTGATATTTCCACTCACATTCATTGCAGATTTGGGGGTTATCATATGGGGGATAAAACCAACTTTAACAGCTACATTCCCACTGTGAGTTCATTTCATTTCTCTGTTGGAAGAATTTGATAGCAAACATGAACATCAAATTTATCTCACAATGCATGGTTTACATGAGCATACAAACAGGATGCACCCTAAACTACAGGACTGTTTATATAGCATGAAAGTTAAGGTGGATTCTGAAGAAATGAGACAGAGTAAGATCTGTTCTGCCTCCTAACCTGAACAATTTATTGTAGGAATGTGGTGAAAGTCCAATGTTAATGGCCCCAGCTGTATAGCTCAGCTAGTCATTGCTGTACTATCAGGTAACTCACATTATCTGTTTTTATTCCAGTTGCTCAATTTGAGGAAGACCTCTTGAACTAAACCTCATTTGAACTGTTCGCTGGTGCTGGCAGCTGCCTTCAGACAATATTGTTCTTATGTTGTTAGAAAGCCGTCTTCAGAAAGCTCAAAGTGATAGTGTAATAAAGGCAAAAGTACCCCTGACCTGATACTCCAGAGAAGCTGTTTTCAATTTATATTGGATTTCTATTGATTTTTCCATGTCTTATTGACAGCTATATCATGATCTTGTATCACCAACAAGAGAAAAAGACTTCCTTTCCACATACATCCCTCCTTCAAGATTTGCCTTCTACTCTATGCTATAAATGTTTTATAAGACAGGATTTTCTTTTAATCTAAGTAGCCCTTCTTCATGCCTGCTCTGGATAATTGCTATTCAACTTGAGGGGTACGATACCGAATGGCATCCTCTATGCTGGGTAACACAAGCGCATCTCCCAGCAAGAATTATCAAGTAGTGAACTGGAATGTTTTACCCCAGACAAGATGACATAATCAAAGATGTAGTTCATCCCAGCTGAAATCACATGTGTCAGCTGTAGTTCAGTAGGAGGTACTCTTGCCCCTGACTTGCCAGGTTCTGAGTTCAAGTCAAAGAAAATCTCAGCTGACACTTTGATTCAGAGCGGAGGCAATGTTGCCTTGTTAGAGTTGATGTCTTTCAGATGGGAGGTTAAACTGAGGTCCTGTCCACTCTCTCAGGTAAAAACCCACCTTCCCTATTTCAAAGATGAGTCATCCTCAGTAGCCTGCCTTTTATGTTTCTCCCAATCCAATTCACAGAGAAATATTCTGGTCATTATTAGATTGCTGTGTGTGTGGAGTTGCATAGTATGTGCAGATTGACTGCAGTGAGCACAGTTTACACCTTCTCGCTGGCAGTAAAGTGTTGTGGGACATCCTGAAAATGCTAATTTCTCACTTTAGATGAGTATTGAGTCCCAGACCAGCCGTCAGTTGTGGCAGGGCTTACATGCTATAATGGGCTGCAGAATGAAATCAGACAGCATCGTCAACAACAGCGCATCCCTTCCCAATGAGCTTAATGCATTCCAAGCACGTTTTGAACAGAAGGGGATTGGTATGTCACCACCCATTCCGACAATCTCCAATGATCTTAAACCCATAGTCACTGTTAAGGATGTAAGATCTGTCTTTCAGACAGTGAACCCATGGAAAGCACTTGGCCTGGATAGTGTCCATGGCCATGTCTTCGCATACTGTGCAGATTAGATGGCGGGGGCATTTGCAGACATTTTTAACCTCTCCCTGCTTCCATCTGGGTTTCCCACCTGCCTTAAGATGGCTCTGACATCCTCCATCATGAAGTGCTTCGAGATGCTGGTCATGGCACGCATTAGCTCCAGCCTCCCAGAAAAGTTTGACCCACTGCAATTCACCTACGGTTGAAACAGGTCTACAGTGGCCACCATCTCCTTGGCCCTATACTCATCTCTGGAGCATCTGGACAGTAAAGACATCTATGTTAGCCTATTGTTTATTGACTACAGTTCTGCCTTTAATACTATAATTCCAAACTAACTCATCACCACCCTCCGAGACCTGGGACTCAACACCTCCCTCTATGACTGGATCCTTAACTTCCTGACCAACAGACCACAATCAGGATAGGCAGCAACACCTCCAGCACAATTATTCTCAACACTGATGCCCCACAAGGTTGTGTCCTCAGCCTCCTACTCTACTCCCTACATACTCATGTCTGTGTGGCCAGATTCTGCTCTAACTCCATCTACAAGTTAGCAGATGATACCACCATAGTGGGCCGTATCTTAAATAACAATGAGTCAGAGGAGATAGAGAGCTTACTGACATGGTGTCATGACAACAAATTTTCCCTCAATGTCAGCAAAACAAAAGAGCTGGTCATTGACTTCAGGAAGGGGGCGGTGCACATACACCCATCTACATCAACATTGTTGAGGTCAAGAGGGTTGAGAGCTTCAAGTTCCTTGGAATGAACATCACCAATAGCCTGTCCTGGCCCAACCACGTAGACACCACAGCCAAGAAAGGTCACCAGCGCCTCTACTTCCTCAGGAGGCAAAAGAAAATTGGCATGTCCCCCTAACTTTTATTGATGCACCATAGAAAGCATCCTAGCTGGATGTGTCACAGTTTGGTATGGCAACTGCTCTGCCTGGGACCGCAAGAAACTGCAGAGAGTTGTGGACACAGCTCAGTACATCACAGAAACCAGCCTCCCCTCCATGGAGTCTGTCTATACTTCTCGCTGTCTTGGTAAAGCAGTCAGCATAATCAAAGACCCTGCCCAACCCAGATATTCTCTCTTCTCCCTTCTCCCATGACCCTGATAGCACATACCACCAGACTCAAGGACGGCTTCTATCCCACGGTTGTAAGACGATTGAATGGTTCCCTGACATGATAAGATGGGCTCTTGACCTCACAATCAACCTTGTTATGACCTTGCACCTTATTGTCTACCTGCACTGTACTTTTGCTGTTGTTGTGACACTTTACTCTGCATTCTGTATTGTTTTACCTTGTACTACCTCAATGATATGGGGGTACAAGTGACAATAATAAACCAATTCCAATAAACCAATTCCCTATTTTATCACAGGTGAGGTATGCAGCCTGAGGTCTTGAGAGGTCAATGCTATCCAGGTGGAAGGGGTAAGTTTTATAATGATATAGAGGACAAATTGAGGTCTGGAGAGCTGAAGAATTAATTATTGATATCTAAGCACAAGTAAATAAGGATAAAGAACAGGTGAAGCAGAGTATTATAAGCATCCAAGTTTCCTCTATCATTTGTACCAGAAATTGCCCAGTTGCATATGTCTCTGTATGCAAATTCTCAGGAATTCCAGCACTGGGAGATGGATTTTCTTCTGAAAGTTCCACGTGAAATTAATTGCTGGCTTTTAGTTAAAATGTTTGATATTGGGACTCACTTCCTGCCAATCTTACCAATGTGAGCAGAACAGAAAAAAATAGTGCAAATAAGTGGAGATTAACTTAATATTTGGACATCAAAACAGTTAAAGCCACAGAATTTATTCCTTATGTTAAAAGGAAAATCAATGCTTCAAGCCAACACTATTCATGAACATTAGCTGCTTAGAAATACTATGACATGGTGTGAGGTTTTCTTGGCTAACTGGAGCTCACATATTTTTGATGTGTTGAAATGTAATTGCATTTAGTTCAACTCTCAAATTGGGTTCCCCACAAAATGTTGCAAAATTGATCAAAAACAAACGAGCAGATGTGATAGGGTATTGTACATCCAGAAAGAAGAATTAAAATGTGACCTCTGCGATTACTGACAGGACCACACACAATGGAGAAAATCATCCCTGTCTGCTTCTTTATTTGTCCTTGAGCAGCACCTTGCAGATCATCTAGGGTAAGAACTTCTTAACGGTCAACAAAGACATCTGTACTGACTCAAAGTGAAAGCAAGCAGTCTTCCAACAGCCACAGAGTGGACATCCCAACATAACAGGATGTGGATATTGAAACTACATCCAAGATGTTCAAACAGAAAAAAAAACACCACTAGCATTTAACTTGATAATGTTCTGATTTTTCCAGTTATGAACTATCTGATTTTGCTTTTTGCAATCAATTTTTCAGAGACTACTATCCTTCAAATTTGTTCTTATTGAGATCATATAACTTCCTTCAGTGTGCAGAGATAAATCACACTGGTGTGGCAGCTGCTGACATTAGTGCATCCCCCAAAAAGCTTGCCACTAAAGAGTGAGGAATGCTTTTCAAATTGCTGAAAAGCAATGAAAAATGTAGGGGGAGGAGAACAAAGCCCAATAGAAAGTATCTGATCTATGTTCACAGTGTTTGAGTAGTGACTCTGTATTCATTCTCTATGACACAATGAGCCCATTGAAGTTTGCATGGTGCCTGAAATTACAGAGATTGCGTTGGAATCATGGATGATGCTCAGGAGAAGCAATAGAATGAGCACTCCACACTTTAAGTGAATATAGACAAAACTCTGAGTGAGCTGAGAAGGAAATGCTAAGAATCCAATTGAAGAGCAGCAACCATTTTACAACAGAAGATCTGAAATGTCGATTGACTAGAATATTAAAAGTGAAAACATGGAGCGGTCTGGATGAGTTATGTGTAGAACTTATCAGCATATGTAACATTAAAGCTATTTACAGAAGCTTCATACATGGGCCAGATATTGATAAAGATTTGGAAGAATTTGTGCCAAGGTGTTGAGTTTGCCAATAGTACAGAACTGATCATTTTTGTCAGAAAGGTAATGACAATTTTCTAGACCTTATTGATGCACACTCAAAGTGGATTGATATGTGGCATCTCTATGAGAGCCAAACATACTACTGAAGAACTGATTTGAATCTTTACCAGACGTCACATATCTCAACACTTAGCATCTGACAATAGACCACGTCATATTTGTTTGAATGCTTTATGAGATGAATTATCATAAAGCATTCATGAATCCCTCCACATTGCTCTGCCTCTAACAGTGCAGCCAAAATATCTGCATGTGTTTTGAGGAGACCTGAAGAAGATAGATCATTCCTGTTTGACAATGAGTCATTTTTTTGGCTAGCATTGTATTCTGTCATAGGTTTCACTGCAGCAGAGCTGTAATGCTCTATAATCTTTGAATTTGAGCTTTGTATGGGCTAGTTTGGATGAGAATGTGGAGAAACAACAGTTGAAACAAAAGATCTCAGGAAGAGGCACAGTGAAGCAATTCAGACCAAATCAAGAAGCGATTGTTAAGATCGACAAGCAAAGATGACGTTCAGAAGTAGGATATTCATGGCTGTGGCCCATTTCTTGCAAATTGAAAATAAGACTAGAAGTGTCCATGTTGACCAAGTAATTGAGCAAGAGACATTCATGAGCGTGTTGAAGGAATATGTGAAGACAAATTTATTCCAGAAGCGGAAGTGGAACCAAGTATGGAGATGTCACAGATCAACATTGAGTTGAGTCAGGATGGCACAAGTTCTTCAGATCAAGAAACACCTGCAATACTAGAGACCAAAGTACAGTTCGGACAGTTTAAGGATATGAGAATAAAACTGGTTTTGCTTTTATTTTCAAAGAGGGAAAGCAGTGCAGCATATTTGTTTACAAATATGGAAATAAGTCACATTACGTTGTAGTAATATCAGTTGTTAGTCTACAATAAAATACACATGCTTGTTCTGAAGCTCCTGGTGTCTGTTTGAGATTATCATTTTTAACACTTATCAGTTCAACAAGACCAGCTCACACACCATCTCCAAATAACTACAGATCATCACAACTCTTTCTGTTTCATGCTCTCTCTCTGTCTCTCTCTCTCTCTCACTCACTCACTCACACCCACATCAAATCCCAGTGGAACTGCATATCTGAGCCCTCCCACTACTTCACCACCCAATGAAATGTGCAACACACAGAATGGCCAACACCCCACCCCTTGATTGTCTCAACCGTGCACCACTCCACCACCCCCCACTCCCTAACCTTCCACTGCTCAGCGCCACTGCTTTTGTTGTTCTCGAGGCTAATGGAGGGGAGAATTTGCTACCATGGTGCCTCCCACAGAACTGGCACTGGCCCTTTAGACAGTGCTGCTTTAACGGGTCTCTCCTCTCAAGGAAGAATTTCTAACTGGCAATTGTGGGGACAGGACCCAAACCAGACCATTGTATGCAGAATGTAGACAGATGTTTTATTGCTGTATGGAAGGTGTGCTGTTCTTTGATTAAGATGTTAAACTGGGACCTTGTCTGCCCTCCTTGATGGACATAGGAGATTCTATGGTACTATTTTGAGGAAGGACAGTGGAGTTATTCCTGGAGTCCTGTTTATATAGCTCCCTCAACCACTGCCACATAAAAAAGATTATCTGGTCATTAACACATTGCTGTTTGTGGAAGCTTGCTGTGTGCAAATTGGCTGCTGTGCTTCCTGCGGTGAATACACTTCAGAAGCATCTCTTTGGCTGTAAAGCATTTCAAGACATCTAGAGATTGTAAGAGCTACTAAGTAAATACTTGTCTCTTTTTAGCACATAATGATACGTAGATATATTGAAGAATGTCAGTGACATTTTCAGGTCCTTTGCATTAGTATCAAGGACTCTGAAAAACAATGTGACAGAAGACCAGTTTCTTTAATGTACTGCCTTCCTAAAACTTTAACCCTAACATATCCACTGTAACTTGGTTTAAGTCAAAAATGCAACATTTATTTTCTTTAGTAATGAAGGGAACACATTATAGACTTCTGCTTTCAAAAAAGTAGGAGATTTGAGAAGTTCATCATGAGGAATATCATCAAAGGCAGCTCTATGAATGGTTAGATGCAATCATTTGCCTTTGGAGTTGACCAGTTGTGAGGAGTTTTATATTACAAAATGAGAAGCCAGAAATGCAGACTAACTCCCTCAAGCTAGCTGCAGCTGTGTAACAGTTGCTCTCTCCTCTTAAGTGTGTGGAATTGTGCAGATCTATATATGCTTGCGTGGAAACAGATTTAATTCATTGTCATAACAGTTAATTTAGTTTACTGCACATAACCAGTTTTGTAACATGTCATGGATCTACACATATAAAAGACACAGAGCACCCAGGCCATCTGAGACTTCTGAGGTGAAATTTCATTTAAACAAGAAGATTTAAGCAGTCAATGCCATGTCACTTATAACTGATTAACAATGGTGCAGGAGTTTTTTTGAATGCAATTTCCATTTTAATTTGACAGCAGTGACACATCAAGTGGGTCATTTTTTTTAGTACATTCCAGAGGCAAAGCATGACTGAGCAGGAGGAAGCAAGCAGCACACATCAAAAACGTGGCTTTAGCAGTCACATAAGAGAGGAATGGGATGTTATTCTACCCATTTTGATCTCCTCAGACATTAAAGAACTTAATAATATCTCAATATATCGGATTACATGTTATGGAGAGAAAAAATGCTTGTCTTTGAATGGATCACTCTTGGAAAACATCATCTGTTGCTGATTCAATGTGCCTTTTTTCCCAGGATCTTAAACTTATTGAACATCCTAGACTCTCATTCATCCTTTCTTCCTACAATCCGAGGACTGTGAGACGCCAAGTCTGGTGCCCCTAAGCACAGGTTCCTAAATTCTCCTGCCCTTTTTGCCTTTCATTTTAAATGCGGTTATATCTTTAGCTGTGAGATTTGACTCTGCTGTTTGACTTTTTTCAGGTGGAAAAGATACTGGATCTTGCTGATCGTGGCCTCACAGTCGCCAGCCACACCAGTCCTGCTACCATGCTACATTTTTGTGGGCATGCGATCCTAAGATTTTGTCAGCATTGTTGTCTTGGTCCATCCCTGGAGCAGAGCAGCCTTTTGGCAGTGATTAGTGTGAGGAGTTCTGATAGCTCATACTGTCAAAATCCTATCCAATGTTTCCAGATATCTCTGATAATCAGGGACACTTGAAAACAGTTGAACTGAATTTAAGAATATTAACAAATTATACATATAAAATTAGTGTCAATTAATTAAAAATATACGCTAAAATAAGGAAAAATAAAACAAAATGGGGGAAGGTTGATTTCAATATCATAAGACAGGACCTGGCAAAAGTAGACTGGGATAGCTACTTGCAGGTAGGTCTACATCTGACAAGTAAGAGTCACTCTTCTCCCCCATCTCATTGGGCAGAAGATACAAAAATGTGAAAGTACGTATCACAAGGCTCAGGGACAGCTTCTATCCTGTTTTTATAAGACTTTTGAACAGTCCCCTGGCACGATAAGATGGACTCTTGACCTCACAATCTACCTCCTTGTGGCCTTGCACCTTATTGTCAGCCTGCACTGCACTTTCTCTGTAACAGTAACACTTTATTCTGCATTCTGTTATTGCTTTTCCCTTGTCCTACCTCAATTCACTGTTGTAATGAAATGATCTGCATGGGTGGCATGCAAAACAAAGTTTTTCACTGTACACTGATACTATGACAGCAATAATAAACCAATTAACCAAACCAATTTACCAAATAATGATGCTTCAGGGCCAACGTGTTTCCATGAGGGAGGAAGGTAAGGACAGCAAGTCCAAGGAACCCTGAAAATCAAGGGATATCAGGAGAGAACACAAGCAACTGCAGATGCTGGAAACTGGAGCAACAAACAATGTGCTGGAGAAACTCGTTGGGTTGGGTGGCATTTTGGGTCAAAACACTGCACCAGTCCTGAGGCAGGGTTTCGACTGGAAAAGGTGACAATTTCTTTCCTCCCACAGATGCTGCTCGACCCAGTGAGTTCCTCCAGCAGATTGTTTGTTGTGCAAGTAATATCAGGAGCTGGACGAGGGGAAAAGGAAGCAGATGGCAGATATAGAGAACTGAAAAGTGACCAACAATGCGGTCAGGGTGGCCTTTAGAATGTACTTTGGCACTTGGTTTGCAGTCTTTTAAACTTATCTCCTCCATCAGATGTATTGACAGGAAAGTAACGAGTTTTAAATTGTTCTTTAAGCAAAAGAATAATCATGTGGAACAGATAATAACAAGAAAAAACTAGACAAGAAAAATTAAAACAACATAAGTACAAAACTGGAATCAAATAAGAAAGAATAAGCAAGCAAGGAAAAGGAAGAATGTAAGTCATATAAAGGGGCTTGAGATCTTTTAATTTAAGTTAGATCTTAAGCGAATTCTTTAATTGTGCGAGTTTAACATTGAGCCGAATCGTGTCTTACAGCTCCATTCAAATAGGAGTATGCCTGTGATTTGTTGCATATGCTGTGAGCTTGGGAATTGGTATCAGCTTCAGGGTGTTGAATCTATCAGTGCTGACCACATGGAATCCAATGATGGGGACCAGCATCGCTGAGATTCTCCACCATTATGCAGATCAGAACTACTCAAAGATCCAAAACCTCATTGGTTTTAAAGGGGATTCTAGGCCCAACGATTGGAAGACAAAGGAGAAGGTACATTTTATTTTAATAATTTTGCTTTACTTAATATTTTAATTATTTTATGTTTTTAACAAGCATGAGTTTTCTATTTTCTTTTATTTATAGGTCATCCCCAGCTTACAAACACCTGACTTACATGCAGCCAGTACATATGAACAAGCTTTTGGGAGACAGGTGGTATGGATTTGCTGGCTGCTACAGGACTGCAGGCAGCTTCTGCCTTGTGGGAACTTGGTTCGCGGCCGCATTTCTGTCTTGCAAACTGTTAGGGTTACAAACAGTTCACAGGAACAGAACCCTGTCATAAACTGGGAAGGACCTGTATTTACATCAATTGCAAGAGTTATCTCTAATTTTCAGTGCCTGCAAGGTTGCTGGGCAATAGTTAAGACATCACTTGCATTGAAATGGATGATACCTAGCCTTTACTGTTAACTTTATTGAGGTCATACCTAATAAATTCCATGTCTCGATGTTCAGTCCACTCACTGTGTAAAAATACTAGTCCTGTATGTCCTTAAACTTTCCCCCTTTCACCTTAGAACAATATCCTCTAGTACATCAAACATAGAACCTAGAACAGTACAGCACAGGAACAGGTGCATGATGACTGTGCCGACCAAGATGCCAATTACAACTAATCCCATCTGCCTGCACGTGGTCCACATCCCTCCATTACTTGTCTGGTTATTTGCTCATCTAAATGTCCCTTAAATGTTCTACTGTATCTGATTCCACCACCTCCCCTGGCACCTTTCAAGGCACAAAACTTGCCTCACACAACTTTTTAAACGTTTCCCCCCTCAGTTTAAATCTATGCCCTCTTGTATTTGACATTTCCAAACTGGGAAAAAGGTACTGATTATCTACCCTGTCTATGCCTTCCATAATTTTATATACTTTTAGTAAGTCAACCAGCCTCTGATTCTCCAGAGAAAACAACCCATCTTTGTCCTGTGTCTCCTTATGGCTAATACTGTCTAATCCAGGCAACATCCTGGTGAACCTCTTCTGTATCCTCTCCAAAGCTTCTACATCCTTCCCATAATACAGCAACAAGAACAGCAAATACTCCAAGTGCAGCCTAACCAAAATTTTATACAGCTGCAACATGACTTCCCAACTTCCATATTCAATGTCCCAAATGATAAAGGCAAGTATGCTGTAAGCCTTCTTTACCATGCTAGCTACTTATGTTGCCACTTTCAGAAAGCTATGGACTTGCACTGAAAGATCCCTCTGTACATCAACACTCCTAAAAGTCCTGCCATTTACTGTATACTTTCCTCCTACATTTGACCTCTCAAAATGCAACATCTCACACTTGTCCAGGTTAAACTCCATCTGCCATTTCTCTGCCCATATTTCTAACTGATCTATATGCTGCTGTATCCTTTGACAATTTTCCTCACTATCCACAATTCCATCAATTTTCGTGTTGTCTGCAAACTTGCTAACCAGTCCACCTACATTTTTGCCCAAAATCATTTTGATACATCATAAACAACAGAGGTCCCAGCACTGATCCCCGTGGAACACCACTGGTCATGTTCCTCCAGTCAGAATAACACCCCTCTACAACTACCGTCTATCTTTTATGGTCAAGCCAATTTTGAATCCAATCTACCAAGTCACCATAGGTCCCATGTGCCTTAAATTTTCCAGATCAGCCTCCACTGGAAACCTTGTCAAATGTCTTACTAAAGTCAATGTAGATAACATCCTCATCATCTATAACATCTATAATGTAATGCTTTTACAGTAAGCATTTTACAGGTTATTCAGCCCATCTGATTTTTCTGAATGTTACTGCCTAGCCTTTATTGATTGTCGAATTTTTTTTGTTACCTCCTCAAAAAACTCTATCAAGTTTGTAAGACATAACCTCACCCAATTCTGCATATGGTACTCCAAATGTGACCAAACCAAAGTTTTATACAGCTAAGACATGATTTCCTGATGTTTATGTGCAGCAGTTAGTGTAACACTATTACAGCGCCAGTGACCCGGGTTCAATTTCAGCTGCTGTCTGTAAGGAGTTTGTACGTTCTCCCTGTGACTACATGGATTCCCTTCGGGTGCTGGAAGCGTGATGACACTTGCGGGCTGCCCCCAGAACATTCTACTTAGAGATGCATTTGATGTACATGTGACTAACAAAGAAATCTTATCTAATGCCATGTCTTTTGACTTCCTTAATAGCTATGTATCTATTGATCTATGTCTTAAATTACTATCCCTTTTGTATGACGAATTCCAAAGATTCATGATGCTCTGGGCCAAGGTCATTGGACATTGGTACCAATGACATAGGCAGGAAAAAGGATGAGGTCCTGAAAAGTGAATATAGAGAGCTTGGTAGGAAGCTGAAAAGCAGGACCTCAAGGGTAGTAATCTCTGGATTGCTGCCTGTGCCACGCACCAGTGAGGGCAAGAATAGGATGATTTGGCAGATGAATGTGTGGCTGAGAAGTTGGTGCAGTGGGAAGGGTTTCAGATCTGTGGATCATTGGGATCTCTTCTGGGGAAGGTATGACCTGTACAAAAGGGACAGGTTACACCTGAACTGGAGGGGAACCAATAACCTTGCGAGCAGGTTTGCTAGAGCTGTTGGGGAGGGTTTAAACTAGTTTGGCATTGGGGTGGGGACCCAAGTGATAAGTCAGAGGATGGGGCAGTTGGTGCACAGGTTGATGCAGCATGTAGAGAGACTGTGAGGAAGGATAGGCAGTTGATAGGGCAAAATTGCAGTCAGTTGGATGGGTTGAGTGTGTCTATTTTAATGCAAGTAGTATCAGGAACAAGGGTGGTGAACTTTGAGCATGGGTCAGTACATGGAACTAAGATGCTGTGGCCATTACAGAGGCTTGGTTATCACAAGGGCAGGAATGGCTGCTGGATGTTCTGGGGCTTAGATGTTTCAAAAGGGACAGGGAGGGAGGTAAAAGAAGTGGGGAGTGTCATTGCTAATCAGGGATAATATCACAGCTACAGAGGGATCTTCTACTGAGTCAGTGTCGGTGGAAGTCAGAAACAGGAAGGGAGCAATCACTCTATTGGGAGTATTCTATCGACCCCCCCAGTAGCAACAGAGACACAGAGGAACAGATCAGGAGGCAGATTTTGGAAAGGTACAAAAAATAACAGGGTTATTATCATGGGTGATTTCAACTTCCCTAATATTGATTGGCACCTCCTTAGAAAAAAGGTTTGGACAGGGCGGAATTTGTGAGGTGTGTCCAGGAAGGATTCCTGACACAATATGTGGACAGGCCGACTGGAGGAGAGGCCATTCTGGATCTGGGACTAGGAAATGAACCTGGTCACGTGTCAGATCTCTCGGTGAGTGAGCACTTCGGAGACAGTAACCACAATCTCTGACCTTTACCCTTGCCTTGGAGAGGGATAGGAGCACACGGTATGGGAAAGTATTTAATTGGGGGAGGGGGAAATATGATGTTATTAGGCAGGAACTTGGGCGTATAAATTGAGAGAAGATGTACTCAGGGAAATGCACAATGGAAATGTGGAGATTGTTTAGAGATCACTTGCAGGGAGTTCTGGATAGGTTTGTCCATTGAGGCAGGAAAAGGATGGTTAGATGAAGGAACCATGGTTGACAAACAGGCCTTTCAGCCCAACTGGTCCATGCTGACCAAGATGCCTATCTGAGTTAGTCCCACTTGCTCACGTTTGGCCCATGACTTTCTCAACTTTTCCTATCCATGTACCTGTCCAACTGTCTTTTAACTGTTGTTATTGTACCTGGCTCAACCACTTCCCCTGGCAGCTCATTCCATATACGTACCACCCTCTGTGTAAAGAAGTTGCCCCTCAAGTTCTTATTAGATCTTTTGCCTCTCACCTTAAGCCTTTGCCCTCCGGTTCTTGATTTCCCAACCCCGGGCAAAAGACTGACTGGGGGAGTGCTGGGAGAGTGTTGCTGGGAGAATACTGTTTTTGTACTGATAGGTCCTTTTAAGAACTTTCTGGAAAGAATGCACCTACTGTGTTACATTGTACCAACTGCGACAACTTGCAACACTTCAATAGGGGGCTCTGGGTTAAAGCATGCAAAGTCCATTTCTGTGCCAGGTTACACAGGAAAACCAATAATGCTGTTCCATGAACTTTGCATTTGTCGCTCTTTATGTAACTTTCACAAACTGCATTCAGGTGACTAACAGTGCTGTTCTAACAACAAATAGAATCGTACTAGTAGCATACTTCTGCATTTTGCTGCATTTAATTTGCATCTTCTTTCTCGTGTATGGTGATGTACACCTGCTGTATGGACTTGTCTTCTGTGCAGTAATACCCTGTTGTATATATTTAGAGTGGCAGAGAACAACTAACCTAACATTCATATTACAAGCCAAACAACTCTTTTGACTATTAATAGATCTGCAAATAAACCCTTTTGCAGTGCATCCTACAGACTGGGACTCCCTCACTTTTTGCCAGCACTGTTCTAGGATCAGTAGAAAGCAAAGGGAAGAAATAGCAGAGCCAAATCCCAATAGAAACAATTCCCAACAGTGCCAGATCCTGACGGAGCTAAATCTGTCTTGATAATAATTGGACCCTAGTTTACAACACAGGACTGGGACGTCATCTCTTCTTCATCCTCTACTCTGGGTTGCATCTGTCCATGACGATGTTCTTCATCTTATGTATTTAGCTATATATCAGCTTCACCTCCCATGGTGTAGTATGCAGTATTGTGCCTGTTCAGTAGCTTAACTGGGTTACCTTGTACAACATTCTTTAATAAATTAATCAAGTTTCACATCTAATTTTATTTTCAGTCTGCCTTAGGAAAAAAAATCAATCTCAAATCTTTTAACATTTCTCTTTGATGGGAATTTAGACCAATGCTGTGTTTATACCAACAGGCCATTGCTTTCGTGGCATACACAAGAGATGCATAGACTGTTGGACTGCCATTATTGAAGTACTATGAGTCTCAAAATCACCTCTCCATTTTGTACAGTTAAAATGAATCGAACAGTACATCAGATAAATTTGAGGCCATATTTTACAAACCTATTAAAAGGCTGGATCATGCAAGAGCAGCTGATCTGTGCACTGGCATGTTCCCTGCTTTTATATCCTTTGATGACATCAGACAGTCTTTTGATGTGAGCAACAAAAAGGCATTTTCATCTTTGAGCAAATATGTTTCCACTGAAAGATTAAAAACTCATGACACATAGCCTTATGAAAATTTTACTAGCCTACTTTGTAGGCTTCAGATGAGTTTATACATCCTCAATTACTCATCAATGAAGGTATATATTTACACTAAAGGGATATTTTTAAAACTGAAAATCATTAACATTTATAGTTCAGATTTGTCTAAAGCACAAATGGAAAGTACAAGGTATTTAAAAGTGCAAAACCCAAGCTACTGCCAACACTTTAAATAGACCTTCCAAGATCAGTGTGTTGTCCTTCTTTTATGTCGGAAACTACAAAAGAGCCTGTCTCTGCTCATTGCTAGTTATCTTTTATTTCAAACTATTTCATTTCCTTTAATCTATAGACAAAAAGAATGTCCATTTCTAACACTGTATATTTTATTACCAAGATTCCAACATTTAGGATCACTTCAAATTCCTTTACTTTTGAAATTGTGTGCTTTTTAAACAAAAACTTTCCCTATTATAGTTTAGAGTCATTGAGTGATCACAATGTTTCTATTTTTGCTCATTGTAATTTTTTTCCCTGCCATTGTTGTAGATTCCCACTTGGGGAGTGAGTGATTCTGTAAGGGTGTGGAGACACAGCAGTGCCATACCCAGGCTCCCCCAGCAGGAAGTTGCTGGGATGCCCTCCACAAGGACATTTAGTGCAGTCTATGAATGCCACTCTCCTGCGGGTGTGTAGTCCATGGATACTCGCTGGCCTCCTCAATTAGCCATCCTTTGCATGTGTATGCATGTGCATGTGTGTTGATCTGCAGCTTGACTACATCATCCTAACCTAGCAGAATTTTGCTCTTACTCTTGCATAGAACTTACAGAGAAAAAATAGACTATTCTACCCAGTGGATATGATTAGATGTTTAAATTCCACACTTCTATCACCACTTTTCAGCCTACTCTTGGAATCCCTTCCGTAGTTTCTCATCCTTCAGGTGTGGATGAACCTACTCTTTGAATGAGTCAACACAGCGTGCTTCTTCATTACCGTTCCCTGTGTATATTGCCTTCATCCATACTTAGAGGTAGGAGTCACTGAATACAAATGTGAACTGGAATTGGAACTTATGAGACTTCCTTTTAAAAGCAGGAGCATTCTGGAGTCAAAACCAGCTAATGTTATCCACTTTATGTATAGGAGATTCCTAATTTGTATGATGATGTTCTGAACATTTACCTTGCACCAGGCATTGAAGTTAATTTGCATTTAACTTAGAACAGCTAATATCCTTGGAAAATGGCCACACTTGGCCCATGTAGCACTATGTATCACACAGGGCACTTCCTTCAGGTATTATCACTCATTGGCATACACATGGCTGCAAAGTATATTCTGTCGCTATTTTAGCATTGGCTTAAAATGCAAAAGGAATAAAAAATGCCATATATTCAAATCAATCTTATATTTCTTAGTATTTTGGCATTTTCTGGTCTTAGATCCAGAAGGAATTTTCAGTCTTACCAATGTAAAATGCATCATTCTGAAGTAAAGTTATTATTTTTAATATTTTCTTATTAACAGGTTCTTCAATCAAAATGTTATGACAAAGCTAATGCAGACACATGTAGGCCAAGAGATTCACTCTGACTGGAACAGGTGCACTAACCCTTACTTGTTCGTACAGGTACAGCTGGGACAAGTTCTTCAATTGTGATCCATGTTGAAATGTGCATGCATGTTTTGAGCATTTATCACTTCCTTCAGATTACTATTGACAGATGTTTACAAGGTGAACGTGAAGAGAATGTTTCTTTCATGATAGAATCTGGAACGAGGGGCCACTGTTAAAAATTAAGAGGTCATCCATTTAAGACAGAGATTTATGAGGATGCTGCCAGGATTTGAGGGCCTGAATTAAAGGGAGAGGTTGGGCAGGCTAGGATTTTATTCCTTGGAATGTAGGAGATTGAGGGGTGACCTTATAGAGGTGTACACAGTCTTTTTTCCGGGGGGGGGGGACCTAAAACCTAGGGGGCATAGGTTTAAGGTGAGATGTGAAAGATTTAAAAGTGACCTGAGTGGCAACTTCTTCATGCAGATGGTGATGCGTACATGGAATGAGCTGCCAGAGGAAGTGGTTGAGGCAGGTACAATAACAACATTTAAAAGATGTTTGGATAAGTACATGGACAGGAAGGGTTTAGAGGGATACGGGCCAATCACGAGCAAATGGGACTAGCTTGGTGGGCACCATGGTCGGCATGGTCAGTTGGGCTGAAGACTCCATGACAGAGACAAAGAAATTGTTTTTTTCTCAGAGAGTTGTGGGTGGACCCTCAGCATCTGGGATATGCCCTGTTCTCATTACTACCATCAGGGAGGGGGTACAGGATCCTGAAGACCCACATTCAATAATTCAGAAACAGCTTCTTCACCTCCGCCATCAGATTGCTGAATGGTCCATGGCATAACTTTCCTTTCTTTTTTTCTCCCCCCGCACTATTTATTTATTTATTTACCCATTTATTTATCTATTCATTTATTTATCTATCCATTTATCTATCTATTTATTTATTTATCTATCTAGCCATCCATTTAATTATTTATTTACATATTTATTTATTTACCTGTTTATCTATCTATTTTTTTATTTTTGTTATTTATGGTAATTTCATGTCCTTGCACTGCACTGCTGCTGCAAAACAACACATTTCACGTTATTTAAGTCAGTGATAAAAATCTGATTTGGATTCTGATTCTTTGGAACTCTCTTGAGGAGCAGTGGAAACAGAACCCTTAAGTATTTTTAAGGCAGAGGTAGACAGGTTCTTGATAAGTGAGGGGCTGATAGGTCAGTGGGTGTGGTTGGGAATGTAGAGTTGAGATTATAATCAGATCAGCCATGCAGACACACACACACACACACACACACACACACACACACACACACACACACACACACACACACACACACACACACACACACACACACAACAAAAACACATGTGCCTAACCCAGCATGACAGCCTTGTCACTGGGTGCCCTAATACACTTAGTATAGACTTGGCCCTAACTTATAACTGCCCCAGACAAAGCAGTGAACTATGGAAACCACGTTTTACAGCAGTTTGACATAAACTTCTCCCTTTTGGCAAAAGAGGATCACCCGCAGCTGACAGCTGACCCACCAAGTGGGAGGGGTCTTTTCCAATCCTAAAGAGAGGCTGGAGGACCAGATTCTCCTCTATGGGACTTGGGGTAATCCAGGCCATCAAGAGTGAAAAAGGTCAGCGGGCCTCCTCTTCTTATAACAATGTACATCTGCTCGGCATACATCTTTACAGCCACATGCATCCGTAGTACTGTGGTCTTCCTGTCTCCTTCACTGCAGAAACACAGGAGAAGCCTGTGGTTCACCGACTCACACCACCCCTTACCTCAGTCTTCCCTTCCACTCTCATGTATGGGCTACACTCAGCGGAGAGTAGAAAGGTAACCGTGTCATTGCAAATGAATACACCAAGCACCTCCTTGAATATTGGGACTGCAAGACTTGTACAGGCTATATCAGTGATGTCCATTTCATTTGGGGGAACCTGACCTCAACTAGATCCATTTCAGTGAAAGGAGTAGGGAAACTAATGTTCCAGTTCTCTAAAGGGCAAACTCAAGCATACAGGGGAAGGATGATCTGTACACACATGGGAATGTATGGTGCATTGCTTAACAGCTGACAACTAATCAAGAAGTGAAGGGAGTCCACCACTAATGTCCTGTAGGACTTTCTACAGAGATAGGAGCACATGCTTTCTGTTATGTTTGTTCTTCATCAAGAGACAAACTTGGCGTGGGTTTAACATCTGAACATTTATTAAAACAACAACAGACTGGCTGCAACAGACAGGCTGGCCCGCTTTCCTGCTCTTTCACAGCCACTTCCTGTTTCCCCCATGTGACCCCTTGCATTGCCTGCTGGGAACTGTAGTTCCTTATTATAACTACATAACAACACATAATAACACATCTTCTCCCTTTAAAAAAAACAAACACAATACTTTGTCCTTATAAACCTGCCAAGAATCCTTGTCCACTTAGCAGCTTTCAATCAGTCTCTGAGGTGGTTTTATGGTCCTTTTTGGTCTGGTACTTGTTTTTGCAGGTGTGTTGCTTTCATTTGCTGCATTGGTGTTTTCCTGGGAACTCTGGTCCTCATGTTGTTGTACTGACGGGGACGGGTCACAGCCATGGGTTGGAGCTTGTGGTCGTAGATCCACGCGGTTCCTCCTCAGAGGTGTCCCTCACTCCGTCTGGATCTGGTATGAATGTGGATTTACTTCCTCTTGCACAACTCCTTGCATGGACCATGTGCCAGAATCACGATCTCGGATTTGCACTTGATCCCCAGGCTTCAGGACTGGTAGGCTTTTCTCTGTCTTGTTGTGATTCTGTTTCTGTTTTTCTTTCCCTTCCTCTTTA